>NW_023413846.1:0-41772 GCF_903995425.1 Onychomys torridus | reverse complement strand
CATAAGAAATTAAATAAAACAAAAATTCTCACCTGAATAAAGGTCTAATACCAAAAATATACATATTGAAGACAAGAAATCAGATCAATAAAACAAGAATTCTCATCTGATATAGGTCTAATATCTAAAAACATACATATTGAACACAATAAATTGGATAAATTAAACAAAAATTCTCATTTGATAAAGGTCAAATATCAAAAATATTGTAATTGAACATACAAAATTAGATAAAATTCTCACGTGATACAGGTGTAATACCAAAAATACACATATTGAACACCAGAAATAAAATAAACAAATACTCTCCCTGATGAATTTCTATATTGAAAATATACATATTGAGCATTAGAAATCAGATTAATAAAACAATTTTCATTTCCTATGTGTTATAGGAAAAATATATATGTTGAACATAAGAAATCCTATAAACAAAATAAAAAATTTTTTTCTGCAGAAGGACTAAATCAGAAATATAAAAAAAAGTAATCAGAAAAACAAAAAAAAATCTATAGTGATTAATGTTAAATATCCAAAATATCTACCTGAACATACAAGATTAGATAAAACAAAATTTCTCATGTGATAAAGGTCTGTCTACTATACAAATATACATTTTGAACATAATTAGATAGATAAAACAAAAATTCTCATGTGATAAAGGTCTAATATCCAAATATACCTCTATGGAACACAGGAATTCAATAAAAAAAAATAGTTATAGCCGTAAAGTTCCCATATCCAAATTATACACATTCATACTAAGAAATCAGACAAACAAAATAAAAATTTTCATCTGATAAAGGTCTAATATCTGAAATATACATATTAAACACAAGAATATAAATAAAACCAACATTCTCACAGCTGATAAAGGTGTAATATGAAAAATATACATATTGAACACAAGAAATCAGAAAATTAAATTAAAATTCTCATCTGAAAAGTTCTAATATCCAAAATATACATATGGAACACAAGAAATCAGATAAATACAACAAAATCTCTCATCTGATATAGGTCTAATAGCAAAAATATGCTATATGGAAATCAAGAAGTTAAATAAACAAAAACTCTCATCAGTCAAAAGTCTAATATCCAAAATATAAACATTGATCCCAACAAATCCAACAAAAAACAAAAAATTCTCTTCTGATAAAGGTGTAATACCAAAAATTATCATCTTATAATGTTCTAAAATTCTCACCCAATAGAGGTCTAATATCCAAAATATACATATTGAATACAAGAAATCAAATAAGTAAAAAATTCTCATGTGATAAATGTCAAATATCAAAAATATACACTGACACAAAAATTAAATAAAACATAAATTCTCATCTAATAAAGAACTTATATCCAAAATATGCATATTGAACCTGACAAATCAGAAAAAGAAAACAAAGTACTCATGTGATAAAGGTCAAATAAATTGTTTAACAAGTGTCCTCTGTCAGCATTAAGTCTATAATGTCTTGTGGCTAAGGAGACAAGGAGATGCAGGTGCTTACTATGAACTATAGTATACATAAATTTCTGATATTATTACCTTGGGTACATAAAATTTCAGTAGGAGAGAAACATTCAGTTCCACACATGGAAAGAACTAAAGGATGTCAAATCAATCAGAGAGAGATCTATGGCTTTGGATGAAGAGTGTACTGAAGGGCTTCCCTTGTATCTCAGCAGTGGCTCCTGCAAAGGTCAGCTTGACTTCTAGTGTATTATGAGGAAAGCTTATTAGCAGGGAAGCAATGTCAGTTCCAATGACATCTGCAGCTCTTCCCTGGACATTCTAATGTATCCTGGAGATCCCTGGCCACCTCTGTGACATCATATTTGCTGTGGCAACACCAACTGCCCATGGGAAGTTTATTCAATATCTTATCCATTTACTAATGAACATGATGGCATACTGAAGAGTCTACTTCCGAAAAAGAATGGAGAGGGTTAGAGAGACCAGACAGTGACCTTCAGCCTCAGAGTAAAACATCAAGAAAGAAAAGAACAAGAGAATTGTGTTGACTTCTTTCCCGGAAAAGGGAAACTTCCAGGAGGAACTGGGTTTGAACTGAATCTTCCAGTAATGGGTCACAGAAAGCTGCAGTCTTTGGGAACCAACACAGCTCCCTGCTTGCCATGGCTCTCGAAATTCAAGGTTTCCAGGATATTAATTGTTCTGGCTCAGAGGTCAGGAACTGGTAAGGTCAAAGCTTTATGCTGGGAACTCTTTGCTTTTGTTCCCCTTGGGGAATAGGCATTGTTGAGTGAACATGAGACCAACATTAAACAGGGATGGATTAATGAGGTGTGCCAAATTCAAGGCAGGGCATCACTGTACTTCAATCACACTGGCTAACTTTTGGTACTTCCCAGATGCTCTGTGTGTCCTAGGTTGTCAGTAAGGTGACTTTTTGAGTCTGGTAACCATGTTCTGCCCTTATGTGTCTTCTCCATCAATAGTAATATGGTTAGAGTAACCTGTCAAGATATTTTAGGAACCTCTAAATGATGGGAGTAATTGTGAACTATGGCAAATTTCTCCTCACTCAGAAACCCACAGCCTTCTGGACTCAGCAGCCAAGCTGAATTCTGAGACTGCAGATGTGAATAAGCCTGAAGGGGCTATCTCCTTCTTTACTTGGAGCGTTGCTATGATGGCAGAGAGAGTGAGTTAGCTGAGATAACCACTTCCTTCAAATTGAGAAGACAGCTGAGTTTCCCAGAGGGAGCATCTGAAGCAAAAATAATTTTGGCTGTCACTGATTCATTGGTAAATAAGCTATTTCAAACATTTGATTAGAACTCAGGGTGGTCTGTCCATCCTCTTTGCCTTGTTATACTGCAAGTTAATTTGTGTTCATCTACCCTCAAGTTACAACAGGGAGCCACAATCCCACCAAACCTTTCTCACCAAGATGCAGATGAAGCCAAAGTTGCAGAGACTGACCAGTAAGCTACAGCAAATGACCATTGAAAGAAATTAGCACTGAGATCACTTGGTCTTTACCACAGTAGTGAGCACAAAGAATAGGTATTCATTCTTTCAACCCCTGTGGTTTCAATCTCAGGTCCACTGTGCCATCATTAATACATTTTATATAAGATCTGTGTTTCTGTTAGGCTGCATCTTCAGGGTATGCCTTTGCCCACAATCATGTCTCTGAATTCTTCGCAAAGGCAGAACCTCAAATGTAGGCAGGAATGACATGAGGATAAAGACTATTCTCCTCCCTCTAAAAAGAAACAATAACAGAGCCTGTGGCATGGATGAAGAAAGTGTGGTACACATACACAATGGAGTACTACTCAGGAGAGAAAAACAATGACATCATGAGGTTTGCAGGCAAATGGATGGAATTAGAAAAAACATCCTGAGTGAAGTAACCCAGACTCAGAAAGACAAACAGGTTTTTCTAATTTCTTGTCTTCTATATGTATATAATGGATTTTAGACCTTTATCAGGTGAGAATTTTTGTTTTCTTTTTCTGATTTCTTGTGTTCAATTAGTATATTTTGGATATTAGAACTTTATCAGAGGAGAATTTTGGTGTTGTTTAATGTATTGTGTTCAATAAATAAATGTCTGATATTAGACCTGTATCAGATGAGAATTTTTGTTTTATTTAACTAAATATTTCCGCTATGTATATTTTGGATATGAGACCATTATCAGATGTGATTTTTTGTTCTGTTTATTTTATTTCTTGTGTTTAATAAGTATGTTTTGAATATTGGACCTTTGCTCAGGAGAAATTTTGATTTTTTTCTTATTTCTTTTCCATGTGTATATTTTGGATGTTAGAATTTTAACAGATGATCATTTTTGTTTTGTTTATTTGATTATGTTCAATATTTAAATATGGGGTATTAGACCTTTGTCTGATGAGAATTTTTATGTTATATATCTAATTAACTCCATTCAATATGTATAATTTGTGTACTAGAACTACCAGTGAGAATTTTGTTGTTTCTAATTTGTTGTATCTATATTTTGGATATTAGAAATTTATCAGTGGACAAAATTTTTTATTTACTTGATATCTTGTATTTAATATGTTTATTTTGTATAATAGACTTTTATCAGATGAGAATCTGTGTTTTATGCATCTGGCTTCATCGGTTCAACAGGTATATTTTGTATATTACACCCTTAGCATTTGAGAATTTTTGTTTTATTTATCTGATTTCTTTTGTTTAATATGTATATTTTGGACATCATAGATTTATCATTTGATAATTTTTGTTTTATTAAGTTTCTTATGTTCAATAAGCATATTTTGGACATTAGACATTTATCAGGTGAGAAATTTTGTTTTATTTCATCTCCTGTGTTTAATACTGATATTTTTAAAGTTAGACCTTTATAAGTTGAGAATTTTTGTTTTATTTATCTGATTTATTGGGAACTATGGATATGTTGTATAACAGACCTTTATCAGATGAGAATTTTTTTATCCTATTTCTTGTGTTAAATATGAATATTTTTGATATTTACATTTATCAGATGAGGATTTTTGTTTTGTCTTTTTTGTTTTCTTGTGTTTAATATGTATATTTTGTTAATTAGACTTTTATCATGTGAGAATATTTTGTTTTCTTTCTCTGATTTCTATTGTTTAATCGATGTAATTTGAATATGAGTATGTTACATGTGAAATTTTTGTTTATTATAAATTATTGTGTTCAATAAAATTGTGTTGGATATTAGACCTTTATCAGGTTAAAAATTTGGTTTTATATATTTGATATCTTGTTTTCAATATATATTTTGGATAGTAGAAATTTAATGGTGTGCATTTTTGTCTTTTTTTTAAGCTGAGGATCAAACCCAGGTCCTTGTGCTTGCTAGGCATGTGCTCTACCACTGAGCTAAATCCCCAACCCAACGAATTTTTGTCTTATATAATTTCTTGTGTTCAATAAGTATATTTTTGATATTAAACAAATATGTGATAAGAATTTTGTTTTATTTGTCTGATATATTCTGTTCAGTGTGTATATTTTGGATATTAGACCTTAAGCAGATGAGAATGTTTGTTTTCTTTAATTTCTTCTGTTCAATATGCATATTTTGTATATTAGCCTTACTGGTGAGAGTTTTGATTTTTTTATTTCATGAATTCAGTATATATATTTTCACATAGACCTTTATCAGATGAGAATTTTGGTTCTCTCTGTATATGATTTCTTGTATTCAGAATGCATATTTTGGATATTAGTTCTTTTTTATTTTTTGGAGCTGAGAATCAAATCTAGGGCCTTGTGCTTAGTAGGTAAGCTCTCTACCACTGAGCTAAATCTCCAACCCCAAATATTTTCTTTTTATTTTTAATTTTTTGGTTTTTTGAGACATAGTTTCTCAGTAGCTTTGGAGCCTGTCCTGGACTAGCTCTTTAGACCAGGCTGGCCTCGAACTCAGAGATCTGGCTGCCTCTGCCTCCTGAGTGCTGGGATTACTGGCTTTTGTCAACACCACCTGGTGGATATTAGTTCTTTATAAGGTGAGAAATTTTATTTAAATAATTTCTTGTATTTAGCTTGATTATTTAGGATATAAAACTTTCATCAGAAGAGATTTTTGTTTATCTAATTATGTTCAATATGGATATGATAGTTATTGGATATTTATCAATTGAAAATTTTTGTTTCATTTAATTTCTGCTGTTCAGTAGAATATTTTTCATATTTGATTTTTTCAAATGAGAATATTGTTTTATTTTTCTCATTTCTTGTGATATATATATATATATATATATATATTAGACCTTTATCAGTTAAGAAATTGTGTTTAGTTTATCTGATTTCTTGTTTTCATTAGGTATATTTCGCATATTAATCCTTTATCATGTGAAATTTTATTTTATTTAATTTCTTGTGTTCAGTATTTATATATTGGATATTACACCTTTATCAAATGAGAATTTTTGCTTTATTTTATTTCTTTTGTTCCATAAGTTTATTTTTCATATTAGAACTTTATCACATGAAAATTTTGTTTTGTTTTTTTGATTTCTTGTTTTCTACATGTATTTTTTCAATGTTAGACCTTTATCAAGTGACAATTTTTGTTTTATTGATCTGATTTCTTGTGTACTTATGTATATTTTGCATATTATACCATTATAAGATGATAATTTTCATTTGTTTACATGATCTCTTTTGTTCAATATGTATATTTGAGATATTAGACCTTTATTAGATAAGAATTTTTGTTTTATTTGTCTAAATATGTTCCACATGCATATTTTTTTATATTAGAACTTTATCAGATGAGAATTAATCTTTTGTTTAATATCTTGTGTACAGTGTGTTTATTTTGGATATTTAAGTTTTTCTCCCTTTAATTTCTTGTCATACTGAAAGGCACTTTGGGAAATGTAGTTTAGAGATCACTGTGAAAGACACTGAGAAAAAATATTCTCTGATGATATAGAGAAAGGCCCTGTAAGATATGGTTTTGATGAACCTGAGAAAGTCACTGTGGGAAATGCAGTTGGGAGATGTAGAGAAAGGAACTGTGATAAATGTAGTCCTGATGTCAGAGAAATGATTTGTGAGAAATGCAGTTCTGATGACACAGAGAAGGGAACTGTGGATAATGTAGTTCTCATGTCAGAGAAAGGAAGTATGGTAGATGTAGCTCTGATGTCATAGAGAAAGGAACTGTTGGAAATGTAGATCAGATGACCATAAGAAAGACACTGTGCATAATGAAGTTGTGATGTCTAGGGAGAAGAACTTTGGTAAAAGTCATTCTGATGACGTACAAAGAGGAACTGTGGGAAATGTAGTTCAGGTGTCACTGAGAAAGGAACTTTGGGTAATGTGGTTGTGATATTATAGAGAAAGGAACTGTGGGAAATGAAGTTCTGATGTTGTACACATAGGAATTGTGAGGTATGTAGTTTAAATAGCACCATGAAAGGAACTCTCAGTAATGTCGATCTGATTAAATAGAGAAAGGCACTGTGGCAAATATAGTTCTGAAGACATTGAGTAAGTCACTGTGGGAAATGTAGTTCTAGTGACATAGAGAAAGGAACTGTGGAAAATGAAGTTCTGATGACATAGAGAAAGGAAGTTGGTAAATGTAGTTCTGATGACATAGAGAAAGCCATGTTGGAAAATGTCAATCTACTGAAGCAGAGAAAGACACTGTGCAAAATGTAGTTCTGTCACATAGTGAAAGGCACTATGAAATGTAGTTGTGATGATATAGAGAGTCCACTGTGAGAAAAGGAGTTCTTATGACATGAATAAAGGCAATGTGGGAAATGTAGTTCGGATGAAAGACAGTAAAGTACTGTGGGAAATGTAGATCTGATGACAAATTGAAAGGGACTGTACGAAATGTAGATCTGATCGCCAATCAGCCCTGTGCAAAATGTCAATTTGATGAAGCAGAGAAATGCACTGTGGGAAAGGTGGTTCTGTCACATTGTGAAATGCACTTGGGAAATGTAGTTGTGATGACGTAGAGAAATGGACTGTGGGAAATGTAGTTCTGTTTCCATGACGAGAGGAACAGTGGTAAATGTAGTTCTAATGATGTAGAGGTAGGCACTGTAGGAAAAGTTGATTTGATAATGAAGAGAAAGACCACTGTGCAAAATGTAGTTTTGTGGATGTAGAAAAACGCACTGTGGCAAATGTGGTTCCAATGTCAAACACATAGGCATGGTGGGAAATGTAGTTCTGATGACTAGGAGAAAGGCACTGTGGGAAATATAATTATGAGGATGCAGAGAAAGGAACAGTGAAAAATGTTTTTGTTGTTGTTGAAATCTAACTTTAAACCATGGTGGTCCAGTGAAACACAGGAGGTTATTCCAATTGTTTTGTATCTGTTGAGATTTGCTTTGTGGCCAAGTATGTAGTTGATTTTAGAGAAGGTTCCATGGGGTGTTGAGAAGAAGTTATATTCTTTCTTGTTCAGATGGAATGCTCTGTAGATATCAATTAAGTCCATTTGAGTCATAACATCAGTTAAGTTCTTTATTTCTCTCTTAAGTTTCAATTTGGCAGATCTGTTTAGAGGTGAAAGTGAGGTATTGAAGTCTCCCACTATTAATGTGTGGGGTTTTATATGTGATTTAAGCTTTAGTAATGATTCTTTTTCATATGTGGATGCCCTTGTGTTTGGGGCATAAATATTCAGAATTGAGACTTCATCTTGGTGGATCTATACTGCAATGAGTATATAATGTCATTCATGATCTCTTCTAATTCATTTTAGTTTGAAGTCTATTTTTCTGGATAATAGGATGGCTATACCAGCTTGCTTCCTAAAACGATTTGATTGGAAAGTGTTTTCCAAGCCTTTTATTCTTAGGAGGGGTCTATCTTTGAATTTGAGATGTATTTCTTGAATGCAGCTGAAAGATGAGTCCTGCTTTTGTATTCATTCTGTTAGTCTGTGTATTTTATAGGTGAATTAAGCCAATTGATATTAAGGGATATTGATCACCAGTGATTGTTCATTCTTGTTTTGTTTTTTGTTTTGGGTGGTAGTGTGTGTGTGTACTTCTCTTCTTTGGGGCTTACTGCTGTAGTTTTATCTATTGCTTATGTTTTTGAAGATTTATCTGACTTTTTTGGTTGGAATTTTCCTTTCAGTGCTTTCTGTAGTGCTAGGTTTTTGGATAAGTATTGTATAAATCTGGCTTTGTTTTGGAATGTCTTGTTCACTCCATCTATGATGATTGAAAGTTTTGCTGGGTATATTAGTCTAGGCTGGCATCCATGGTCTCCTAGTGTCTGCATTATATCTGTCCAGGTCCTCCCCCCTTTCAAAGTCTCCACTGTGAAATAGGGTGTTATTATGATGGGTTTTCCTTTATAAGTCACTTGGCTTTTTTTCCTTTGCTGCTCTTAATATTCTTTCTTTATTCTATATGTTTAGTTGTTTAATTATTATGTGGCAAGTGGACTTTTTGGTGGGTGTCTAGTCTCTTTTGTGTTGTATAGGCTTCCTGCATCTTCATAGGCATTTCCTTCTTTAAGTTGGGAAAGTTTTCTTCTATGATCTTGTTAAATATATTTCCTGTGCCTTTGAGTTGGTATTCTTCTCCTTCCTCTATCCTAATTATTTGTAGGTTTGGTCTTTTCATGGTGTCCCAAATTTCTTGGACATGTTGGGTTATTACTTTATTGGCTTTAGTGTTTTCTTTGGCTGTTGAATCTTTTTCTTCTACCATATCTTCAACACCAGAGATCCTCTCTTCCATCTCTTGAGTTCTGTTGGTTAGAGTTGCATCTGAAGTTCCTGTTTGTTTACTCATATTTTCTATTTCCAGCATTCCCTCTGCTTGTGTCTTCTTCAGTTTTCTCTATTTTGCTTTTCAGATCTTGGACTATTTCCCTCATCTGTTTCATTGCTTTTTTTCATGATTTTTCCTTCAAGGACTTATTGTTCCCATTTGCATTATTTGTCCTTTCCTCTAGACTTTTATAGCGTTCTTCCTATTTTTTGTTTGTCTGTTCCTCCACTTCATTTTTGATTTCTTCTATATAAGGCTCTAGCCTCTTTATGATGTTATTTATAAGGTTGTTTTCTCCTACTTCTTCCATTCTGTGATGCTCAGGTCTAGCTGTTGGAAGAGGTCTAGGTTCTGGTGATGCTGTATTGTTCTTTATTTTGGTGTATGTACTTCTGCCTTGACATCTGTCCATCTCCTTGGGGCTTCATTCTTGGTTGTATCAGCACACTTGGTCCAGACAGAACTGACAGATTTATGGAGCCTCTCTCTGGTCCAGATGGAAGCTCTGGGTAGGATGGTAGCTCTGGTCCACATAGGAGTGCTGGCCAAATGGCAGCTGGGGGTTCTAGTCCAGAATGGAGTTCTGGGGCATGATGGAAGCTCTGGTCCAGATGGGAGTTTCTATGTGGATGGCAGCTGGGGGCTAGTCTTTGAGTCTCAAGAAGTGTGTGGCATCTTGGGCAGATAGGTGTGGGGGCAAGGTGTGGAGATTCCACGGTCAGCCTACAGTCTTGGAAAAGGGAATCTTCCTGCAGGGCCATCAAAATGGCCAGAAACTGAGGCCAAATTGGGCTGGTCTTCCCAGGATGGCTGGTGCTCGGGGGTGGGACCTATAACCTGGGCCTCTCTTGCTATGTCCCCAGGCACTCACCTCTGGTCCAGATGGAAGTTCTGGGGCAGGATGGAAGCTAGGGGATGGTTTCTAAGTCTCAGGACTTGGCTGGGGTCTCCAGTCAATAGTGTTGGGGCAGGGTGTGGGGATTGTAGTGTCCACCAGGGGTCTTGGAGAAGGGGAACCTTCCCAGTCAGGTTGGGGGTGTGCTGCCCAATGGCCAGAACCTGGGGCCAAGGTGCAATGTTCTTACCCCAAAATGGCTGGTGCCCAGGGCTGGGACCTAGGTGGGGGCCTCTCTGGGTGTGACCCCAGGCACTCACCTCTGGTCCAGAAGGGAGTTCCAGGGCAGATGGGAGCTCAGGCTGCTCTTTGAGTCTCAGAAAGTGGATGGGATCTCTTTATCTTTTCCATATAGGAGCTCTGAGGTGGGATGGGAGATGGGGGCTGGTCTCTGAACTCAGGAAGTGGCTGTAGTCTCAGGTAGATGTGTGGGGGGCATGGAATGGCGATTGTAGTGTCTGCTTGCAGTCTTGGAAAAGGGGAATCTTCCTGCAAGGCCTGCCAAATGGCCAGAAATTGGGACCATATGTATATTTTTGATATGAGACAATTACCACATGAAAACTTTTGTTTTATTTAGCTAATTATGTTCAATTTGTATATTTTGGATATTAGATCTTTATCAGATCATAATTTTGTGTTACCTGATTTCTTTAGTGCAGTGTGTATAATTTTGATATTATTCCTTTATCAGATGGCAATTTTTTTATATATCTGATTAACTTCAATATGTGTATTTTGGATATTTGACCTATATCAGATGAGAATTTTTGTGTTATTTATGTGATTTCATGTGTTAAATATATATAATATGGATATTGGATCTTTATTATATGAGATTTTTTTTAATTTAACTGTTATATTGTATTCAATATGTATATTTTTTCTTTTTACTTTTTTATTTTTATTATTATGTGTTTTAAATTTTATACATCAGCCATGGGTTGCCGTGTCCTCCCCTCCTCCTGCCCCAAACCCCACCTACCCCCCAAGCCCTACCCCTCCATTCCCATGTCCTCCAGGATCAAGGCAAACCCTGGGGATTCATTTAAACCTGGTGGATTCAGTACAGGCAGGTGCTGTCAACTCCTTCCAGACTGAGCAAAGTGTCCCTGTATAAGCCCAAGGTTTCAAACATCCAGCTCATGCACTAAGGACAGATCATGGTCCCACAGACTGGGTGTGTCCCAAACAGATCAAGCTACTCAATGGTCTCACTTATCCAGAGGGCCTGACACCGCTGGGGGCTCCACAGCCTTTGGTTCATAATTCATGTGCTTCCATTTGTTTGGATATTTGTCCCTGTGCTTTTTGCAGTCTTGGATTAAAAATTCACGCTCTTGCAGACCCTCCTCTTTCTCGACAGTTGGACACCTGGAGCTCTACCTGGGGCCTGGCTGAGGATCTCTGCATCCACTTCCATCAGTTATTGGATGAGAGTTCCAAGATGACTGTTAGGGTGCTTGGCCATCTGATCATCAGACTAGGTCAGATCAGGCATTCTCTCGACCAGTGCCAGCAGACAACAGAGGATATATCATTGTGGATTTCAGGGGACCTCTGCAGCACTCTGCCTATTCCTGTTCCCATGTGGTCTTCATTTATCATGGTCTGTTATTCCTCATTCTCCCTTTCTGTTCTTGATCCAGCTGGGATCTCCTGCTCCACTAAGCTTTCTTTCCCTCAAATCTTGCCCTTCATTACTCCCACTGTCATCCAGGTTGTTCGTGTAGATCTCATTCATTTCTCTGTCATTGGGTGATCCTTGGGTCTTTCTTAGGGTCCCGTTTTCTAGGTAGCCTCCCTGGAGTTGTGTAGCAGTCTAGTCATCTTTGTTTTACATCTAGTATCCTCCTATGAGTGAGTACATACCATGTTTGTCCTTCTGAGTCTGGATTACCTCACTCAGGATGATTTTTTCCAGATCCATCCATTTGCCTGCAAACCTATGATATCATTGTTTTTCTCTGCTGAGTAGTACTCCATTGTGTATATGTAACATATTTTCTTTATCCATTATTCACTTAAAGGGCATCTAGGTTGTTCTCAGGTTCTGGCTATGTCAAACAATGCTGTTATTAACATAGCTGAGCAAATGCCCTTGTGGTATGATTGAGCATTCCTTCGGTATATGCCCAAGTGTGGTATAGCTGGGACTTGGGTTAGATGGATTCCCAATTTTCTAAGGAAGTGCCATATTGATTTCCAAAGTGGCTGTACAAGCTTGCATTCACAACAGCAGTGGAGGAGAGTTCCCCTTGCTCCATATCCTCTCCAGCATACGCTGTCTTCTGTGCTTTTGATCTTAGCCTTTCTGACAGGTGTAAGGTGATATCTCAGAGTGGTTTTGATTGGCGTTTCCCAGATAATTAGGGATGTTGAGCAATTCCTTAAATGTCTTTCAGCCATTTTAACTTTCTCTGTGGAGAATTCTCTGTTTAGTTCTATATCCCATTTCTTAATTGGAGTGTTGGGCATTTTGATATCTAATTTTTTGATTTCTTTATATATTCTGGATATCAGCCCTCTGTCAGATGTGGGGTTGGGGAAGACCTTTTCCCATTCTGTAGGCTGTCACTTTGTCTTGTTGACCGTGTTCTGTGCTCTACAAAAGCTTCTCAGTTTCAACAGGTTCCATTGATTGATTGTTTCTCTCAGTGTCTGTGCTATTGGTGTTATATTTAGAAAGTGATCTCTGGTGCCAATGCATTCAAGAGTACTTCCTACTTTCTGTACTATGAGGTTCAGAGTAGCTGGATTAATGGTGAGGTCTTTGATCCACTTGGATTTATATTTTGTGCACGGTGACAGATATGGATCTATTTGCAGCCTTCTAAACATTGACATCCAGTTATGCCAGCACCATTTGTTGAAGATGCTTTCTTTTTTCCATTGTACATTTGTGGCTTCTTTGTCAAAAATTGTATGTTCATAGGTGTGTGGGTTAATGTCAGGGTCTTCAATTCAATTTCCTTGGACCACATGTCGGTTTTTATGCCAGTACCAAGCTATTTTTATTACGGTACCTCTATAGTAGAGCTTGAGGTCAGGGATCATGATGCCTCCCGAGGTTGTTTTATTGTACAGGATTCTTTTGGCTATCCTGGGTTTTTTATTTTTCCATATGATGTTGAGTATTATTCTTTCCAGATCTGTGAAGAATTGTGTTGGTAATTTGATGGGAATTGTGTTGAATCTGAAGATTGCTTTTGGTAAGATCGCCATTTTTACTATGTTAATCCTGCCTATCCATGAGCATGGGAGATCTTTCCATTTTCTGACCTCTTCAATTTCTTTTTTCAGGGACTTAAAGTTCTTGTCATATAGATCCTTCACATGCTTAGTTAGAATAACACCAAGGTATTTTATACCATTTGTGGCTATTGTAAAGGGTGATGTATCTCTGATTTCCTTCTCAGCCTGTTTGTCTACTGTATATTGAAGGGCTACTGATTTTTTTTAGTTGATCTTGTATCCTGCAAAGTTGCTGAAGGTTTTTATTAGCTGTATCAGTTCCTTGGTTGAATTTTTGGGGTCACTCATGTATACTAACATGTCATCTGCAAATAGGGAGAGCTTAATTTCTTCCTTTCCAATTTCTATCCCCTTAATCTCTTTATGTTGTCTTATAGCTCTGGCTAGAATTTCAAGTACTATATTGAATAAGTAGGGGGAGAGGGGACAGCCTTGCCTTGTTCCTGATTTTAGTGATAGTGCTTTGAGTTTCTCTCCATTTAATTTGATATTGGCTGTTGGCATGCTATAGATTGCCTTGATTATGTTTAGGTATGTTCCTTGTATTCCTGATCCCTCGAAGACCTTTATCATGAAACTGTCATATGTTGAACCACCCTTGCATCCCTGGGATGAAGCCTACTTGATCATGGTGGATAATTGTTTTGATGTATTCTTGGAGTCTGTTTGCCAGAATTTTATTTTATTGAGTATTTTTGCATCAATGTTCATGAGATCGGTCTGTAGTTCTCTTTCTTTGTTGCATCTTTGCTTGGTTTAGGAATCAGGGTAATTGTACCCTCATAGTAGGACTTGGTTATGTCTTTGGCAGTTTAACCTCTTTGCATGACACTTTCTTCGACCTAGAAAAAGATGGGTTGGGATGTGCCATGGAAATGGGTGCTGTCCCAAGGCATGACATATAAAATCACTTCCTTCATAAGTGGGACTTTGTTTGTTTGAATGTTTTTTTTTTCTGAGGGGGGTGATGAGCTAGCATTTATAGGAGCTAAGCTGGACATCTCTTTCTGGTGAACATCTCTTTCTTTGAACAGAGGAATCTGATCCTAAACGTACAAAAATAATGTTGAAAATGATGCTTTAGAGCAGAGAATCACTTCACGTGCTTGAAAAAAAAATTAACACTTCTCTTCATGACTGTTCCCAAATATTGTGTGTGGCTCCTGTCCTTTGCCATTTGGAAAGACTCAACAGCTAACTATTCTTTATTCCTTAATCACTTTCAGATGCTAAAATCAAAGAAGATGGAGATGAAAGTTAGAAATCACCATGTTTGAGCCTAAATATAGGGTTGTGTTTGCCTGTTCCAATCTCAGAATTCTAATCTTTATCTGGCTAATCTAATAACAAATAAATGCCACCTGTTCCCATTCATGTATTTTAATAGAAGCACATGAATGATTTTGGTGACTTACTAGAATTCATGTAGTGTATATTGAGACCAACTATTGATATTTTCTTCTCTGTCTTGCTATTCTTTTTTAGACGGTTTGCTTGTTTGAGTGGAAGTAAACTGCCCCAATTAAAATGGGGATACATTTTTTTGTTAAATAAACTAATGTAACAGAATATGTCTGGGAGCTGCAAAAGGTTTTCCTGTGAAAAAAATCACAATTTAAGGGGATCATGTTACATGCTGGGGGCAGAAATCACAGTCAGCAAAGCTTGTAAAAACAGATTTTTTAGCACTGTGATGAGAACAGCACTGTATTTTTTGTTTATTTTTAAAAATTGTATAATTAATTTAAATTTATATCAGCATGTATTCCCTTGTCCTCCCTCCTCCCATCCCCCGCCTCTCCCCTCATTCCACCCACCCTCCTTACCCATCTCCTCCAGGGCAAGGAATCCCCTTGGGGTTCTGCTCAGTCTCATAGAATCTGTGTGGCAGGACCAGTACCCTCCTCCATTACCCAGGCACAGCAAAGTGTCCCAACATAGGCCCCAGGCTCCAAAAGGCCAGCTCATGCACTAAGGACAGGTGACAGTCCCACTTCCCTTACAGTTCAAGCTAATCAACTGTCTCACTTATCTAGAGAACCTGATCCAGTTCCATAGGGACTCCTCAGCTATTGGTTCATAGTTCATGTGTGTTCATTAGTTTGGCTATTTGTCCCTTTGCTTTTTCCAACCAGGGTCTCAATATCTCTTGCTCATATAATCCTCCTCTCTCTCACTGATTGGACTCCCAGTACTCCACCTGGGAATTGGGTGTAGATCTCTTCATCTGTTTCCATCATGAGAGTTCTATCATGACAGTTAGGTTGTTCAGCCATCCAATCACCAGAGTAGGTCAGTTCAGGCACTCTCTTGACCATTTCCAGTAGTCTATTGTGGAGGTATCTTTGTGGATTTCTGGGGACTTCTCTAGCACTTTGCCTCTTCCTATTCCCATGGGGTCTTCATTAATCATGGTATCTCTTTCATTGTTTTCCTTCTTAGTTCCTGAACCACTGAGAACTCCTGCTCCCCTAAGCTCTCTTTCCCCCGACCCTCGTCCTTCACCCCCACCCCCAGCCATCTCGACAAGTTTGCTCATTTAGATTTTAAACACTTTTTAGAGAAATAAAAAAATGCTTAAACTTGTATTTTAGAATTATTTATTTAATCAAATCATGTACTAAACTTTTTTTTTCCAATTTTCATTTATAACATAAAATGTACATTAAAGTAGAATTTTTGTGACACACATATATACAATATTCTTATTGCCCAAATAATAATTATTTTTATGAGTAAATTTATAAATAACATAAAAATTGGAATGAATACTTTGAATTTTATTTAATTTTTATAGTATATTCGTAATCAGAAGATAGTAATGACTGTCATTGACAATTAATCCAGAAACTACAATGAATTTTAAAAATTTATTGATTTATTTATTCAGTTTTTTGATGGTTTAGTCTCCATATATAATTATAAACGTAAAATATTATTTGAAGACTCTTTGGAAAAATTACATTTACTACATATCAAATTAGAGATTGGCATCTGCGTTGGTGTTATAGTGGTGAGCATAGCTGCCTTCCAAATTAGAGATTGGCATTGATACTTTGCAAGAAAACTCTGAAAGGAAATAATTAATGAAAACTCCATTATGTTGACCATTTTTAAATGGAAAGCTGTACATTCATCCAAATATTATTATCAGCACAAATTAGAGTTGATAGTTTTTTAAAAAAAAGCTCTCTGTGTGTGTGTGTGTGTGTGTGTGTGTGTGTGTGTGTGTGCATGTGTGTGTGTGCATGTGTGTGTGTGTTGATTAATTAGAAAATAACGGGTAGTGGATCTGAAACGATGCAGCAGCAATGTGTATTTGATTCAAATCTACAGAAGAAAATAGTCCAGAAATGACATTTAATAATCAATAAAGTTATATAGACAACAAAATTTGAGGAATCCTTATATCAGGATGTAATATTTCTAATGGTCATTTTTTTTACACATCCATTTAATGCAGCAAAAGAAACCAGTCGTAGTAAAGAATTATGGGACTTTTATGTGGCAGTGAATGCATCATATCGAATTCCAATAAAAAATATATGAGACATAATCAAAAATGGTAAATAACTGTGCTTTATTACTAGAAAAAAATGATCAGAAATAACAGAAAAATCACAAAAGATCTTGATGTCCATTTCCATTACTTAAAAACTGAAATTAAAATTAATGAGTAAATGAATCACATTTTCACTTGGTATATCGTATTTTTCACAGACCTCTGTTCTCAATGAAGATCTTGATATGGTGAGTTGAAATTAAATAAAAATATTTTTCTATTGAAATTAGCATAGTTTACAAAGAAACATATCAGTAATTTAATTAAAAACTATACTTGGAGATATATGATCAAAATAGATTTTTGAAAACTTATAAAATAACAACAAATGAAGAAACAACATTCAAATTTTGGTATACCATAAAAAGTGACTGAAGTTATTTTTTAAAAAATATCCCTATGTGTTTTATATTCTGTAGAGTTGTTTAGTATTTTTTATTTATTATGTATGGGATTCAAATGGAAAGAAAAATAATCATTTCTTTTCCAGGCAATGTGAATAAATATAGTGAAGCAATGAATCAATAAATATGATGAACATATATGCTTAACTGGTGACTATGCTACACTGACTAAGACTTAACAATTCTCAATCTAAAGGGGATTTGAATCTGTCAAACT
The DNA here is from genome assembly GCF_903995425.1 of Onychomys torridus. Classification (NCBI taxonomy): domain Eukaryota; kingdom Metazoa; phylum Chordata; class Mammalia; order Rodentia; family Cricetidae; genus Onychomys; species Onychomys torridus. The sequence goes on along the minus strand of NW_023413846.1, from coordinate 24,175 downwards.
TTCATATATATTGTTCTATAGTAGTTTTTTTATTTACATGAAAATATGACTCTACTACTTAATAAAATAGGAATCCTGATCTCTAAAATGCTTAGAATCATGCAAATGCTAAATGCACTCACCTACGTTTTTTGTTGTTTTTGTTTTTGTTTGTTTGTTTTGTTTTTTTGAGACAGGGTTTCTCTGTGTTGCTTTGCACCTTTCCTGGAGCTCACTGTGTAGACCAGGCTGGCCTCGAACTCACAGAGATCCACCTGCCTCTGCCTCCGGAGTGCTGGGATTAAAGGCATGCACCACCAATGCCCAGCTCTCACTTATCTTTAATCTAGTTCCTATTATCAAATTTCAGCTTAAGAATTCCTTCATTCTGCACCTCATCTCTGAAACATCCATTTCTATATGTTCTATAAAACTCACTGTATTTATTCACATTTAATATATTTTCTTTTTTTAATGAATGTATGTTTAAATTTTTTAAAATATTTATTATTATTATTATTATTATTATTATTATTATTATGTATACAGTATATATGACTGCAGGCCAGAAGAGGGCACCAGATCTCATTACAGATGGTTGTGAGAGAAGGAGTGAGACAATTCCATCTCCAAAGCCAGCTTGATATATTTGAGAATTTGGGTGTAGTTTCTCTTACTACTTCCTGCTGAAGGGGGGCACTGTATCTTATGGGGACACAACGAAAATTTTAGGATTATGGAGTAGTCCATGAGGGTATATCTTCTGAACCAGTTGCCTTGAAACCATTTTGGATATTGAATCATCTGGGCCATGGTGTCATTGGAGACCATTCAGGGGGTTTTGGCTGGTCAAACCTGATGTATCTTAATCTGGAACAAATCCATAGCCTCTGGCTTTCTGTGGAAACAAAAGCAGAGACTCTTTGCAAAAGCAACATATCCTTAGATCCAAATTTTGAATTCAAGGTACTTTTAAAATGTATATATTTGTTTAACTCAACAGCTTTTATGATCAAATCTTTTTTTGTAGTTAAAAATCCCAAAGATAACACAAACCAGATTCTCTGTGTAATATCCATCTTTGTTAGACTAAAACGCCTCTGTGGTTGCTGGCTCCACCCACCTCAGCTTCCCAAAGTGGTGGTGGTACAGTTTACTGCCAGCTCTGGGTCTGGAGCTATGTGTACCATCTATTATCAGAAGCAGTTCTATCTATGCAGCACGTAGCCCATAAACCACTTTTTTTTTAATAGTAGCAAAGGCTAAATCCACCATGTAGCATAATGTGTCACTTGTAGATGCCTCATTTCGCCTTACTGGTGGTCAAACACACATGCCAGGAACCCACCATAGTAGCTCAAACCGGCAGGCTGCCACTAACTTGAGAGACAACTAGGAAGCTGTTTTTAGCTCCATTTTAGAATCTTTTTTCTCAGGTTTTAGGTGGAAATTCTTGCCCCATGTTGGGCACCATTTGTAGTTGGAGACCTTCTCTCCCGCCCCTGTCAAGCCCTGTTTGTCCAACAAGCCACTTATGAAATAAACATACAGACACTTATATTATTTAAACTGTTTGGCCATTAGCTCAGGCCTACCATTGTCTAGCTCTTTCTCTTATATTTAGCCCATTTCTATTAATCTATAATTTGCCACATGGCTCAAGGCTTTCCAGTACCTTATATCTTTCTTGTCATGGTGGTGGCTGGCAGTGTCTCCCGCTCTGCCTTCCTGTTCTGCTGTGGGATGTTCTGTATGTCAAATGTGTTGACCTGATGGGCTAGCATATATAAAGTGCTGATTGGCCAGTAGCCAGGCAGGAAGGATAGGGTAGGTGGGACAAGGAAGAGGAGAATTCTGGAAATTGGAGTATGGGGCAGGGAGATACTGCCAGCAGCCACCATGACAAGAAAGATAATGTACTGGTAAGCCACAAGCCACATAAACTCCATATGAAGTGTCTTCAATGCCCATTCTCCTCTCTGAAGTAAATTGGTGCTACCAGGAGCAGACATGTCTCACTGTCCAGAAAGTCTAAATTTTAAAAATATTTTAAATGCCATATTCTGTAGGTCTTTGAAGTATTTGAAGGTTACCTATCTATCTGAAATATCTCTGTGTATATCTAGAAGACTAACTAACATGGCTACAAGTATGATTTTCATAGGTGAGTAATTATTAATCTATTTTAGTTATCCATTATAATTTTAAATGAGCTGTACAAACATAATACCTTAAACAAGAGTAGAAATATACACACAGTGTAACAAAATTAACTTTAAGTTTGTATCAATAAACTAAAATCTATACCAATGTTAGACATTTTAAACAGACGTTGTTCTTTAAAAGTAAGTTCATTAATCTACCCTTTCTTCCTATTATATCTATAACATATGCCTTTTTTTTAGAAAGAGATCCCATTTATAATCAACCTGTTTTAAATAAAAATATTGGTTTTTCTCTATCCTACACCAGAGGGCTCTTCTGATTTGGGACACAAGAATCTCTTAACTTTTTTTTTTTTTCTTTTTTAACAATATGCCTGAGTTTAGAGAAGGAGTGAGCCAATTCCACCTCCAAAGACAGCTGGGGATTTGGGCGTAGTTTCTCTTACTACTTCCTGCTGGAGGGGGGCGCTGTATCTTATGGGAACACAAAGAAAATTTTAGGATTATGGAGTAGTCCGTGAGGGTAAACCTCTGAGCCAGTTGCCTTGAAACCATTTTGGATGTTGAATCATCTGGGCCACTGTGTCATCGGAGACCTTTTAGGTGGTCTTGGCTGATCAAACCTGATGTATCTTAATCTGGAACAAATCCACAGCCTCTGGCTTTCTGTGGAAACAAAAGTAGAGACTCTTTTCCAAAGCAACATACCCTTATATCCAAATTTTGAAGTCAAGGTGTCTTTAAAATTTACATATTTGTTTAACTCAACAGCTTTTACTATCAAATCTTTTTCTGTAGTTAAAAATCCCAAAGACAACACAAGCCAGATTCTCTGTGTAATATCCATCTTTGTAAGATTGAAATGCCTCTGTGGCTGCTGGCTCTGCCCACCTTAGCTTCCCAACATGGCGGTGGTACAGTTTACCGCCAGCTCTGGGTCTGGAGCCATGTGTACCATCAACTATCAGAAGCAGTTCTATCAAAGCAGTGAATAGCCCAAAAACCTTTTTTTTAACTAGCAAAGGCTAAATCTACCATGCAGCAGAAAAAAGTGCTGCTCCTAGACTCCTCATTCCCACCACACTGTAGGTCAGACACACATGCCAGGAACCCGCTATAGTAGCTCAAACCTGCAGGCTGCCGCTAACTTGAGAAAGACAAGTAGGAAGCTATTTTTAGCTCCATTTTAGAATGTTTTTTTCTCAGGTTTTAGGTGGAAACTCTTGTCCCACATTGGGCACCATTTGTAGTTGGTGAGCTTCTCTCCAGGTTCCACCAAGCCCCTGCATTCCCACAACCCACATATAAAATAATCATACAGACACTTCTAATATCCAAAATATACTAATTGAACACAAGAAATCAGATAAATAAAACAAAAATTCTCCTCTGATAAAGTTCTAATATCCCAAATATAAATATAGAACACAGGAAATTAGAAAAACATTTTTGTCTCTCATAGTCTGGGTTATTTGACTCAGGATGTTTTTTTCTAATTACATTCATTTACATGATAAGCTCAAAATGTCATTGTTCTTCACTGCTGAGTAGTACTCCATTGTGTATATGTAGCACATTTTATTTAACCATTCTTCAGTTGAAGGGCATCTAGGTTGTTTCCAGGTTCTGGGTATTACAAACAATACTGCTACAAACATAGCTGAGTATGTGCCCTTGTGGTATGATTGAGCATTCTTTGGATATATGTATGTACTCACTCATAAGTGATATTGTTGTAAAGCAAATGATAATCAGACTGCAACTCACAACTTCAGGGAGGGTACCAAGTAAAGACACAGGAATGGCCCAGCAACAAACAAATGGATGAGATCTACATGAGCAAACTGGACGTGACTTGTGGGAGGTGGGTAATGAAGTGCAATGGTCAGGGGGAAGAGAGCTTAGGGGAGCAGGAGGTCTCAGCTGGATCAAGATCAAAGAAGGAAAAGAATTAAGGAGATACCATGATAAATGAAGACCCCATGGGAATAGGAAGAAGAAAGTGCTAGAGAGGTCCCCAGAAATCCAACAAGATACTGCCATGATAGACTACTGGAAATGGTCGAGAGAGTGCCTGAACTGACCTGCTCTGGTGATTGGAAGGCCAAACACCCGAACACTCATGATAGAACTCTCATCCATCTGATGGAAGCAGATGCAGAGATCCACACCCAAGCCCCAGGTGAAGTTGTGGGAGTCAAATAGGTGAGAGATAGGAGGATTATATGAGCAAGAAATATTGAGACCATGGTTGGAAAAAGCACAGGGACAAATAGCCCCCCTAGTGGAAACACATGAACTATGAAACAATAGCTGAGGAGCCCCCATGGAACTGGATCAGGCCCTCTAGATAAGTGAGAGAGTTGATTAGCTTGAACTGTTTGGGAGATGCCCAGGCAGTGGGACTAGGACTTTTTTGCCTGAGCTGGCTTTTTGGAGCCTGGGGCCTATGCAGGGACACTTTGCTCAACCTGGGGAAGGGAGGAGGGGACTGGACCTCCCTTGATTGAATCTAACTGTCTGAGCTGAATCCTCCAGGGAGTCCTTGCCCTAGAGGAGATGCAAATGTGGGTGGAATGGGAGGAGGGCAGGGGAGCAGGAGGAGGGAGGACCAGGGAATCTGTAGCTGTTATATAAAATTAAATTAATTATAAAATTAAAAAAAATAAAATAAATACAGTGCTGCTCTCTTCAAAGTGCTAAAAAAATCTGTTTTTGCAAGTTTTGCTGAATCTGATTTCTGCCATGAGCATGTAACACAATTCTATTAAATTCTGATTTTGTCAAAGAAAAAATTTTACAACACCCAAACATATTCTGTTACAATGGTTTATTTTTTTTTAATTCCTCCCATTTTAATTGGGGTGATTAACTTCCACTCAACCAAGCAAACATTCCAAATAAGAATAGGAAGACAAGAAAAAAAAAAGCTGGACTCAATATGCATTACATGAGTTCAAATAAGTCACCAAAATAGATTGTGTTTCTATTAAAATACACCAATGAGCACAGGTGGCATTTATTTGTTATTAGATTAACCAGTTAAGGATTAGATTTCTGAGACTGGAACAGGCAAACACAACTCTATGTTTAGGATCAAACATGTTGATTTCTACTTTTCCTCTCCATCTACTTTGTTTTTAGTATCTGAAATTGGTTAATCAATAAAGAATTACTAGCTGGTGAGTCATTCCAAATGGCAAAGGCGGGAGACACGCACAATATTTGGGAACAGTCATGAAGAGAAGTGTTAATATTTTTTCAACCAAGTGAAGTGATTCTCTGCTCTAACACATCATTTTCAGCATTTTTGTGAGTTTAGGATCTGATTCCTCGGTACCCAGAAAGAGATGTTCACCAGTAAGAGATGTGCAGCTTAGCCCATATACACGATAGCTCATCACTCCCACATAAAAAACAAGCAAACAACCAAAGTTCCAGTTATGAGGGAAGTGATTTTGTAAGTCATGCCTTGTGACAATACCAGTCTCCATGGTGCAACCCAACCCATCTTTTTCTAGGTAGAAGAAACTGACATGCAGAGAGACTAAACTGCCAAAGATATAACCAGGAATTTCCTGGGTATGCCAGCTGTCCTGCCCTTGATTTGCACTCTGTTCCTCAGACCTGAATTCTAAACCTATACCTGTGGTTATTTCAGTTCCTAACCCAAGACCTTATTCTCCTTGGATAGCCTTGGATGTAGCTCAAAAGGGCCTGTTAAGAAGAAAATTAAAGTGACTTTTCCCATCTGATAAGGTCTATTTACATTTGAAGGAAGAAATTTGTCAAAGATCTGTTTACAGAAACCTTAATGAAGAGGCACAGAAATCAGAGGGAAACTAAGAAGTTTTCAAAGGGATGTGTGTACATCAGCCCTGGAGTTATTCTCCAAACTGAGGTAACTAGTGGGCACATTGCCAGTCATTACTTACACCCCCACATACCTGGAATTTAGGGTGTTTCTTTGCTTTCAGCTTTAAGGAGCTTCTTCTGAACTTCAATGAAGGACATAGTATCAGACTGAAATTCATAGTCAAATCTGAAATTGAATGCTGGACTTATGCTAAGAGCCTATCAGCACATATTTGGATGATCACATAGACCTATGCTGGATTCGATTTTTGTGCAGCATTTACGAACCGACAGATGTGGTGATATTGTGTTCCCGCAAAATATTGGTACATCTAATAACATTATTCTGGGGTAAGAGCAAGAAGGCCACTAGACGACATAGGGGCCAGAAAATGGTGTATTACAACAGCAATTCCAGACGGCAGAAGATCCATCTGGATTTGTGAGTTCAAAGCCACACTGGAAACAGCAGGTGTGGTAACAGGCCTTTAATCCCAGGGAAGTGATGGCGGAAGCAGATAGGTATATAAGGCACATGAGGAAGGAACTAGGTATGGTTAAGCTTTTAGGCTTCTGAGTAGCAGCATTCAGCCTGAGATTCATTCTGGATGAGGACCTCCCAGAAGCTTCCATGTACTGCGTGTGAGAAAAAAGGATCAGATAGAGGTATGGGGCAAAGTTGGGGTTATATTTGATGGCTTATGATGTACAGCATTTCTTCTGATCTTGCTTAGCATTTCACTTATTCCAACTTATGGGGTATATTGTGTTCAATATATATATTTTGTTTTTTAGACCTTGATCCGATAAGAATTTTCGTTTTATTTATCTGATTTCTTGTTGTCAGTAAGCATATTTTTATATTAGACATTTATTGCATGAGAAATTTGGTTTTGTTTTTCTGATTTCTTGTGTTCAATATGTATATTATGAATATTAAACCTTTATCAGATGGGAATTTTTATTTTTTTTACTTTATTTCTTGTGTTCTATATGTATATTTTAGATATTAGACATTTATCTGGAGAGATATTTTGTTTTAGTTATTTGATTTCTGTTTCAATATATATAGATAGGTTCTTAGTTCTTTGTTATGTATGAATTTTTCTATTTAATGTCTTGCATTTTTATATATATACATAGACATAGACATAGACATAGACATAGACATAGACATATGGAGTACTACTCAGCAATTCAAACCCAATTCCACATATCTGAAAAATTTAATGGTCAGGAAATTCAAAGAAACTTACATTCATTGAAGTGAAGCTTGTTGTATATAACAAATTGGAACAATTTTGCATAGTACTGGATATGGTAAGACAAAAACGGGACACTTGTTGACTGGGTGAAATGGTTTATAACTCTATAGGTTCTCTATAAAACTGTAGCATGGAAACATGGACTATGTTCAGGAGGAGGTAGGATCTCTTCTTCTGAGACAGATATAAGCATTCCATGAAATACACACCTCACTGACTTGTGAAAAACATTCTGTGATAGAGAGCTTTCTTAACATCTGTAATACATTGAGTTATCAGACACAGCAACTAAAAATGGGAAAAAATGATCATAGCCCACAATTCCAGGTAATATTTCCATTTTTTGGAAATCACGGTAGGAACTCAGCTAACAATATCACTTCCAAGAGCAGTGATAAAAAAATGACCTATCCTGCCTGTTTGCTAATGCTTATGCTCTAGATTCTTCATGCTTACACAGTATAGGTTGCAGACAATGAAATGATTCTGCCCATTTTAGGGAGTCTTTTCTCAATTTCTAATTAATAAAATCCTTCAGAGACATGCTCAAAGTAAATCTGATCTATATAATTTCTCATTTACAGTCCCTCTTCCCAGGTGACTACTTTCATGCAGTCTGATATAAAAACTAAGGATCACACTGCCTCAGCAGATTTGAGGAGATTTCTCCCTTCATTCAGAGCTGTGGTGCTCCAGCTGTGGGTCACCACCCAATTGGGGGTTGCATATCAGATGTCCTGCACATCAAATATTTTAATTATGATTCATAACAGTAGCAACATTGTTTCATTGTTTCTTAACTTTATGTTTAGGATTCATCACAACATGAGGAACTATTGTTAGTGCTATTTAAAGCATCAGAGAATTGGAAAAGTTAAGAACCATTGATTTACAGTGTCCAGTGGAATCATAGTGTCTATATTCCTACATATGAAGGGGCTTGCATAAGATTTTCCTGAATATCCTTTGCTCTATAGTTCTGTGTGGAAAACTCCAGCTGTCTGGCCACCTTTACTACCCAGTAACAGGAGAACACTTTGAGCTATTCAACAGAGAGTAAAAGACCCACTACACACATGCTGATGACACAGATTTTAGTCCCACTGAGCTCCATGACTGTATACCACTCTTATGAGTACTTTTTCCAAAGGCTGTGTCATCCTCTTCCTCTAGCATAACTCTGCCTAGCTGTTCCCTGTAGACTCATTAACAGGAAATTGTTTAACAAGTGTCCTTCTAAGGCAGCATATATCTATAATGTCTTGTGGCTAAGGAGACAAGAAGATGCAGGTACTTACAATGAACTATAGCATACATAAATTGCTGATATTATTACCTTGTGAACATAAAATTTCAGTAGGAGATAAACATTCAGTTCCACACATGGAAAGAACTAAAGGATGTCCAATTGATTAGAGAGAGATCACTGGCTTTGGATGAAGAGTGTACAGAAGGTCTTCCCTTGTATCTCAGCAGAGTCTCCTGCAAAGGTAAGCTTGACTTCTAGTGTATCAACAGGAAAGCTTATTAGCAGTCAAGCAATGTCAGTTTCCATGATATCTGCAGCTCTTGCCTGAACATTCTATTGTATCCTGGAGATCCCGGGCAACCTCTGTGATGTCACCTATGTTTTGTAAACTCCAACTGCCCATGGGAAGTTTATTCAATATTTAGCACTTTGATGAGAGCAGCACTGTATTTTTATTTTTTAAAATTGTATAATTAATTTAAATTTATATCAGCATGTATTCCCTTGTCCTCCCTTCTCCCATCCCCCGCCTCTCCCCTCATTCCACCCACCCTCCATTTCCATCTCCTCCAGGGCAAGGAATCCCCTTGGGGTTCATCTCAGTCTCATAGAATCTGTGTGTAAGATCCAGTACCCTCCTCCATTACCCAGGTAGAGCAAAGTGTCCCAACATAGGCCCCAGGCTCCAAAAAGCCAGCTCATGCACTAAGGACAGGTGCCAGTCCCACTTCCTAGGGGCCTCCCTAACAGTTCAAGCTAATCAACTGTCTCACTTACCTAGAGGACCTGATCCAGTTCCATAGGGACTCCTCAGCTATTGGTTCATAGTTCATGTGTGTTCATTAGTTTGGCTATTTGTCCCTGTGCTTTTTCCAACCAGGGTCTCAATATCTCTTGCTCATATAATCCTCCTCTCTCTCACTGATTGGACTCCCAGAACTCCACCTGGAAATTGGGTGTAGATCTCTTCATCTGTTTCCATCAGATAGATGAAAGTTCTATCATGACAGTTAGGCTCTTCAGCCATCCAATCACCACAGTAGTTCAGTTCAGGCACTCTCTTGACCATTTCCAGTAGTCTATTGTGGAGGTATCTTTGTGGATTTCTGGGGACCTCTCTAGCACTTTGCTTCTTCCTATTTCCATGGGGTCTTCATTTATCATGGTATCTCTTTCATTGTTTTCCTTCTTCGTTCCTGAACCACTAAGAACTCCTGCTCCACTAAGCTCTCTTTCCCCAGTCCCTTGTCCTTCACCCCACCCCCAGCCATCTCGACAGGTTTGCTCATTTAGATTTTATACATGTGTCTGTTGCTTGGCAATTTTTGTGACTTTCTAAGGGTCCTCTTTACTAGGTGGCCTCCCTGAATTTGTGAGTTGCATTCTGTTTTATCATTTGCTTTACATCTAGTATCGACTTATGAGTGAGTACATACATATACCCAAGGAATGCTCAATCATACCACAAGGGCACATGTGCAGCTATGTTCATGGCAGCATTGTTTGTAATAACCAGAACCTGGAAACAACCTAGATGCCTTTTAAATGAATAAATGGATAAATAAAATATGGTACTTACACACAATTGAGTACTACTTAGTAGAAAAAACAATGACTATATGTCTGATATTAGACATTTATCAGATGAGAATTTTTATTTTATTTAACTAATTCTATCCACTATGTATATTTTGGATATGAGACCATTATCAGATGTGAGTTTTTGTTCAATTTATCTGTTTTCTTATGTTTAATAAGTATATTTTGAATATTGGTTCTTTACTGAGGAGAAATTTTGTTTTTTCTAGTTTCTTGTTCCGTGTGTATTTTTTAGATGTTAGAATTTTAACAGATGAGAATTTTTGTTTTATTTATATAACTTTGTTCAATATTAAAATTTGGGGTATTAGACCATTATCTGATGAGAAATTGTGTTTTATATATCTGAATTTTTTCATTCAATATGTATAATTTGTGCACTAGACCTACCAGTGAGAATTTTGTTGTTATTAATTTATTTTTAACATGTATATTTTTAATATTAGACCTCTATAACATGATAATTTTGTTTTCTTTAGTGCTCAATATGTATATTTTGGGAATTAGACATTCATAAAATGAGAATTTTTGTTTTCTCTAATTTCATATGTTCAATAACAACATTTTTGATGTTGACCTTTATCACATGAGCAAATTTGGTGTTTCTGATTACTTTTGTTCAGTATATATATTTTGGATGTTAGACCTTTATCAGATAAGAATTTTGGTTTCATTTATCTGATTTCTTGTGTTAATTATGAATATTTTTGATATCAGACATATATCAGAAAATAATTTTTGTATTATTTGTCTGATCTAGTTTTCAATATGTATATTTAGGATATAAAAATTTATTAGGGGAGAATATTTTTGTTTTATTAAATTGCTTGTGTCCAATAAGTATGTTCTTATTATTTTGCTTTTATCACTTGAGAGTTTTCCTCTCTTTTTCTGATTTCTTTTGTTCAATATGTACATTTTGGACATGACTTTTCTCAGATAAGAATTACTCTTTTATTTAATTCCTTTTGTTCAATGACTAAGTTTTTTTTCTATTTGAATTATATCACATGAGAAATTTCTTTCATTTTGCTGATTTTTTGGGCTCAATATGTATATTTTGGATATTAGGATTTATCAGATGAGAATTTTGTTTTATTTACCTAATATTTTGGGATAATGTATATATTTAGAATATTAGACATTTATCAGTTAAGATTTTTTGTTTTGTTTAATTTCATGTGTTCAATTTGTATATTTTTGGTATTGGAACTTTATTAGATGAAAATTTTCAAGTTATATATCTGATTCCTTGGGATCAATATGTTCATTTTGGATATTAGATATCAGGTGAGAAAATTTGTTTATTCATTTTCTTGTGTTCAAAATATATGTTTTTGATATTAGACCTTTATCAGATGAGAATTTTTGTTTTATTTACCTAAGTCTGTTCAATATGTATATTTTGGACATTAGACCTTTATCAGATAAAAATTTGCTTTATTTACATCATTTGTTGTGTACATTGTGTATATTTGGGATAGTCAACCTTTATTAGATGACAATATTTGTTTCCTTGTTGTTGTTATCTTGATTTATCTTCTCTTCTTTTTAGAATAAATCATCCTGAGTGAGGCACCCCAGACTCAGAAAGACAAACATGGTATGTACTCACTCATAGGAGAATACCAGATGTAAAACAAAGATGACTAGACTGCTACTCACAATTCCAGGGAGGCCACATAGAAAACAGGACCCTAAGAAAGACACAGGGATCACCCCAGTGACAGAGAAATGGATGAGATCTATATGAACACCCAGGACTTGAGTGGGGGTAATGAAGAGCAAGGTTCAAGGGAAAGAGAGCTTACGGGGAGCAGGAGATCCCAGCTGGACCAAGAATAGAAAGGGAGAACAAGGATTAAGAGACCATGATATATGAAGACTACATGAAAACAGGAAGAAGCAAAGTGCTAGAGTGGTCCCCAGAAGTCCACAAAGATACACCCACTGTAGACTACTGGCAATGGTAGAGAGAAAGCCCAAACTTGACCTAGTCTGGTGATCAGATGGCCAAACATCCTATTTGTCATGCCAGGAATCTCATCCAATGACTGAGGGAAGCTGATGCAAAGATCCATGACAAGGCCCCAGCTGAAGTTTCAGGAGTCCAATTGGAGAGTAAGAGGAGGCATGTATGGGCAAGAATTGTTGAGACCAAGATTGGAAAAAGCACAGGGACAAATAGCCAAACTAATGAAACACATGAATTATGAACCTATAGCTGAGTAGCACCCAACTGGATCAGGCCCTCTAGATAAGTGAGACAGTTGATTAGCTTGAATTTTCTGGGAGACACCCAGACAGTGGGACTGTGAACTGTCCTTAGTGTTTCTTAACTTAATGTTTACGTTTCATCACAACATGAGGAAATCTTGTTAGTGCTATTTAAAGAGACAAAAAATTAAGAACCATTGATTTAGTGTCCAGTGGAACCCTAGTGTCTATGTTCCTTCATATGAAGGGGCTTGCATAGGATTTTCCTGAATATACTTTGCTCTATATGAAACTCATGTTCTGTGTGGAATACTCCAGGTGTCTGTCCACCTTTACTACCCTGTAACAGAAGAACACTTTGAGCTACTCAACAGAGAATTAAAATACCTGCTACACACATGCTGATGACACAGATTTTAGTCCCACTGAGCTCCATGACTGTATACCACTACTATGAGTACTTGTTCCTAGGCTGTGTCAACCTCTTCATCTAGCATAACTCTGCCTAGATGTTCCCTGTTTACTCATTAACAGGAAATTGTTTAACAAGTGTCCTTCTCAGTCAGCATTAAGTCAATAATGTCTTGTGGCTAAGGAGATAAGGAGATGCAGGTATTTACAATGAACTATAGCATATATAAATTTCTATGATATTATTACCTTGTGTGAATAAAATTTCAGTAGGAGATAAACATTCAGTTCAACACATGGAAAGAACTAAACAATGTCCAATCAATTGGAGAGATACTTCTTGCTTTGGATGATGAGTGTACTGAAGGGCTTCCCTTGTATCTCAGCAGAGACTCATGTAAATGTCAGCTTGACTTCTAGTGCATTATGAGGAAAGATCATTAGCATGGAAGCAATGTCAGTTCCCATGACATCTGCAGCTCTTCCCTGGACATTCTCTTGTATCATGGAGAGCCCTGGCAACATCTGTGATGTCACCTTTGTTGTGGCAACACCAACTGCCCTTGGGAAGTTTATTCAGTATCTTCACCATTTACTGATGAATATGATGGCATACAGTAGAGTCTAGTTCAGAAAGAGATTGGAAAGGGTAGAGAGACGAGAGTGACAGAAGAAAGCTGACATTCAGCCTCAGTGTAAAACATCAGGAATGAAATGGTCAAGATAATTGTGTAATGAGTTGTGTGCAGGAAAAAGGAAGCTTCTAGGAGGAAGTGTGCTTGAACTGAATCTTCCAGTAATGGGGTGCAGAATGCTGCAGTCTCTGGGAAACAACACAGCTCCCTGCTTGACATGGCTCTTGAAATTCAAGGTTTCCAGGATATTAATTGTTCTGGCTCAGAGGTCAGGAACTGGTAAGGCCAAAGCTTTATGCTGGGAACTCTGCTTTTATTCCATTTGGGGGATAGGCATTGATGAGTGAACATGGTACCAACATTAAAACGGGAGGGATAATGAGGTGTGCGAATTTCAAGGCAGGGCATTGTACTTGGAGAGCTTCTCTCCAGCCCCCACCAAGCCCTATTAGTCCAACAAACCACTTATAAAATAAACACAGAGACATTCATATTATTTAAACTGCTTGGCCATTAGCTCAGGCCAACCATTGTCTAGCTCTTACTCTTATATTTAGCCCATTTCTATTAATCTATACTTTGCCACATGGCTCGTGGTTTACCATGTCTTTTCTTTCATGGTGGTGGCTGGCAGCGTCTACCCTCAGCCTTCACTTACCCGCCTTCTCCTCTTCCTTGTCCTGCCTACCCTATGCTTCCTGCCTGGCTACTGGCCAATCAGCACTTTATTTATTTTAACCAATCAGAGAAACACATTTGACATACAGAACATCCCACAGCACTTCCCCTTTTATTTTTTTAAAGCAAGGTTTTAACTTTTATATAGTACAATTACATATAACAAAACAATTATCAAGCAAGAATTACAGTTACAATATTAAAGAAGATATACTATCTATCTTATATTTGTGAGTCTAAGGTTTTATATCTAATTTATCTTTTATCATAACTGAGGAAATTATAACTATCTAGTCTTTAACCATATCAAAGACCTCAGAAGGATACAATATTACGTGAGAACCGGGAGAAGGATGCAAGCATATTTTGGGAGTCTTGCAAGAGTAGACAGAGACAGGTGGCAGCCTGGACAGTCACCTAATGTTCCTTTGTAAAGTTGGGGCATTTGTCTTCATCTCTTGGTCACTTTTTTAGTGTCCTGTAGAATGTCTGGCAGGCTCCTCTACAAGGCAGGAACCTGAAGAATCATTTTGTCAAGCAAAGTTCAGTGGTCACCTTTTTATGGGTCCTGCATGTCCAGTTGATGGAGCAGTCCAGGCAAGAACAGTTTCTTGCCTAAATGGCTATTTTTGCCAAGGTGAAGATAAAGTCCATATGAAGTGTCTTTGATGCCCATCTTCATCACTGAAGTAAATCAGTGCTGCCAGGAGCAGACATGTCTCACTGTCCAGAAAGTATAAATTTTAAAAAATATTTTAAATGCCATATTCTGTAGGTCTTTGAAGTATTTGAAAGTTACCTATCTATCTGAAATATCTCTGTGTATACCTAGAAGACTTAACTAACAGGGCTACAAGTATGATTATCATAGATGACAAATTATTAATCTATTTTTAATTATCCATTATAATTTTAAATGAGCTGTACAAACATACCTTAAACAAGAGTAGAAATATACACACAGTATAACAAAATTAACTTTAAGTTTATATCAATAGATTAAAATCTATACCAATGTAAAACATTTTAAACAAGTTGTTGCTCTTTAGAAGTAAGTTCCTTAATCTACCCTTTCAGACTATTATATCTATATCATATCCCCTTTTCTTCTTTAGAAAAAGATCGCATTTATAATCAACCTGTTTTAAATAAAAATGTTGGTTTTTCTCTGTCCCACACTAGAGGGCTCTTTTGATTTGGGACACAAGAATCTCTTAACCTTTTTTTTTTTTTTTCTTTTTTAACAATATGCCTGAGTTTAGAGAAGGAGTGAGCCAATTCCATCTCCAAAGCTACCTGGGAATTTGGGTGTAGTTTTTCTTATTACTTCCTGCTGGAGGGGGGCGCTGTATCTTATGGGAACATAAAGAAAATTTTAGGAATATGGAGTAGTCCACAAGGGTAAACCTCTGAGCCAGTTACCTTGAAACCATTTTGGATGTTGAATCATCTGGGCCATGGTGTCATCGGAGAACTTTCTTGGCTGATCAAACCTGATGTATCTTAATCTGGAACAAATCCACAGCATCTGGCTTTCTATGGAAACAAAAGTAGAGACTCTTTTCCAAAGCAACATATCCTTATATCCAAATTTTGAAGTCAAGGTACCTTTAAAATTTACATATTAGTTTAACTCAACAGTTTTTACTATCAAATCTTTTTTTATAGGTAAAAATCCCAAAGACAACATATATCAGATTCTCTGTGTAATATCCATCTTTGTAAGACTGAAACACCATTGTGACTGCTGGCTCCGCCCACCTCAGCTTCCCAACATGGTGGTGGTACAGTTTACTGCCAGCTCTGGGTCTGGAGCCATGTGTACCATCAACTATCAGAAGCAGTTCTATAAAAGCAGTGCATAGCCCAGAAACCTCTTTTTCTTTTTTAAACTAGCAAAGGCTAAATCTACCCTGCAGCAGAGTAAAGTGCCGCTGTAGACTCCTCATTCCCGCCACACTATAGGTCAGAAGCACATGCCAGGAACCCGCCATAGTAGCTCAAACTTGCAGGCTGCCTCTGACTTGAGAGAGACAAGTAGAAAGCTGTTTTTAGTTCTGTTTTAGAATCTTTTTTGTCAGGTTTTAGTGGAAACTCTTGCCCCATGTTGGACACCATTTGTAGTTGGAGAGCTTCTCTCCAGCCCCCGCCAAGCCCTATTAGTCCAACAAACCACTTATAAATTAAACACAGAGACATTCATATTATTTAAACTGCTTGGCCATTAGCTCAGGCCTACCATTGTCTAGCTCTTACTCTTATATTTAGCCCATTTCTATTAATCTACACTTTGCCACATAGCTCGTGGCTTACCAGTACCTTATGTCTTGTCTCTCATGGCAGTGGCTGGTAGCATCTCTCTCAGCCTTCACTTCCCCACCTTCTCCTCTTCCTTTTCCCACCTACCCTATGCTTCCTGCCTGGCTACTGGCCAATCAACACTTTATTTATTTTAACCAATCAGGGCAACTCTTTTGAAACACAGAACATCCCACAGCAGGGCATCACTGTACTTCAACCACTCTGCCTAACTTTTGGTACTACCCAGATGCTCTGTTTGTCCTAGGTGGTCAGTGATGTGACTTGTTGAGTCTGGTGACCATGTTCTGCCCTTATATGTCTTCTCCATCAAAAGTTATATGGTTAGAGTGACCTGTCAAGATATTTTGGGAACCTCTAAATGATGAGGGTGATTGTGAACTATGGCAATTTTCTCCTGACTCTTAAACCCACAGGCTTGTGGCCTAGGCATCTAAGCTGAATTTTGAGACTGCAGCTGTGAATAAGACTGTAGAGGCTATCTCCTTCATTACTTGGAGCATTGCTATGAAGGCAGATAAAATGAGTTACTTGAGTTAACCACTTCCTTCAAATAGAGAAGACAGCTGAGTTTTCCAGAGGGAGTATCTGAAACATGGAACAGAAAAATTTTGGCTGTCACTGAGTCATTGTTTAATAAGCTTCTCAAACACTTGATTAGGACTCAGTGTGGTCTGCCCCTCCTTTTACCTTGTCATACTGCAAGATAATTTGTGTACATCTACCCACAAGGAGTACCAGGGAGCCATCATTCCACCAAACCTTCCTCACCAAGATGCAGATGAAGCAGAAGGTGCAGAGACTGACCAGTAAGCTACAGCAAATGACCTTTGAAAGAAATTAGCAGTGAGATCGCTTGATTTTTATCACAGAAGAGAGCATGAAGAATAGTTATCCATTCTTTAGAACCCTGTGGTTTCAATCTCAGGTCCACTCTATCATCATTAATTCATTTTATTTAAGGTCTGTTTTTCAGGTAGGCTGAATGTACAGGGTATACCTTTGCCCAAAATAATGACTCTGAATTCTTCCCAAAAGCAGAACCTCAAATGTGGGCAGGAATGACATGAGGATAAAGACTATTCTACTCCCTCTAAAAGAAACAAAAACAGAGCCTGTAGCATGGATAAAGAAAGTGTGGTACATATACACAATGAAGTACTACTCAGCAGAGAAAAACAATGATATCATGAGTTTTGCAGGAAAATGGATGGAATTAGAAAAAAAAACATCCTGAGTGAATTAACCCAGACTCAGAAAGACAGTCATGTTTTTCTAATTTCTTGCCTTCTGTATGTTTATATTAGATATTAGAGCTTTATTAGGTGAGAATTTTTGTTTTATTTATCTGATTGTGTTCAATTAGTATAGTTTCAATATTAGAACATTATCAGAGGACAATTTGGTGTTATTTAATTTATAGTGTTCAATAACTATATGTCTGATATTAAACCTTTATCAGTTGAGAATTTTTGTTTTATTAAACTAATTCTATCCACTATGTATATTTTGGATCTGAGACCATTATCAGATGTATTTGATCTATTTATCTGATTTCTTGTGTTTAATAATTGTATTTTGGTAATTGGACCTTTACTGAGGAGTAATTTGGTTTTTTCTAATTTCTTTGTTCTGTATGTATATTTTAGATACTAGAATTTTAACAGATGAGAAATTTTGTTTTCTTTATGTAATTATGTTCAATATTAAAATTTTGGGGTATTACACTTTTATCTGATGAGAATTTTTGTTTTATATATCTGATTTATTCCTTTCAATATGTATAAGTTGTGTACTAGACCTACCAGTGAGAATTTTGTTGTTTCTAATTTTTTTATATCAGTATATATGTTTTTGATATTAGAACTTCATTAGGTAATAATTTTTTTATTTACCCGATATCTTCTTTTAATGTGTATATTTTGTATATTAGACTTTTATCAGATGAGATATTGTGTTTTATTTATCTGATTTCTTGGGTTTAACATGTATGTTTTAAATATTTCACCCTTAGCATATGAAAATTTTTATTTTTATTTATCTAATTACTTATGTTCAGTAAGTATATTTTGGATATTCGAACTTTATGAGGTGAGAATTTTTGTTTTATTTCATTTGCTGTGTTCAGTATAGATGTTTTTATACTTAGACCTTTATCAGTTGAGAATTATTTTTTTATTTATCTGATTTCTTGGGATATATGCATATGTTTGTATATCAGACCTTTATCAGATGAGAATTTTTTATTCCATTTCTTGGGTTAAATATGTGAATTTTTGATATTTAAATTTATCAGTTGAGAATTTTTGTTTTGATTTGTGTTTTCTTGTATTTAATATGTATATTTTGTTAATTAGACTTTTATCATGTTAGTATTTTTGTTTCATTTATCTGATTTATATTGTTTAATAGATGTAGTTTGTATATGAGAACGTTACATGTGAAATTTTTGTTTATTATAATTTGTTGGTTCAATAAAAATATGTTGGATATTAGACCTTTATGAGGTGACAGTTTTTGTTTTATGTATCTGAATTCTTGTATTCGATATGTATATTTTGGAAATTAGAATTTTTAATGGTGTGAATTATTATCTTATATGATTTCTTGTGTTCAATAAGTATATTTTTGATATTAGACCATTATCTGATAAGATTTTGTTTATTTGTCTGATATATTCTTTTCAGTGTGTTTATTTTTGTAATTGAACTTAAGTCTATGAGAATGTTTGTTTAATTTCCTGTGTTCAATATACATATTTTGGATAGTAGACCTACTGGTGGAAATTTTGTTTTTTCTAATTGCATGAATTCAGTATGCACATTTTGATATAGACCTTTTTTTAAAATTTATTATATTTGTCTTTTAAGTTTACACTTCAGCCATGGATTCCCCTGTCCTCTCCCCTCCCACCCCTGCCCTCACCTTCTCCCCCAGCCTGTCCCCTCCATTCCCATCTAATCCAGGGCCAAGACTCTCCTGGGGATTCATTTAAACCTGGGGGATTCAGTACAGGCAGTTCCAGTCCCCTCCTTCTATGCTGAGCAAAGTGTCCCTCTGTAGGCCGAAGGTTCCCAACAGCCAGCTCATGCACTAAGGATAGGTCCAGGTCCCACTGCCTGGATGCCTCCCAAACATTTCAAGCTATTCAATTGTCTCAATTATCCAGAGGGCCTGTTGCAGCAGGGAGCTCCACACATTTTGGTTCATAATTCATGTGCTTCCCTTATTTTGGCTATTTGTCTCTGTGCTTTTCCAATCTTGGTTTCAACAATTCATACACTTACAGTCCCTCCTCTTTCTCCACAATTGGACTCCTGGAGCTCCAACTGGGGCCTGGCCTAGGATCTCTGCATCCACTTCCATCAGTAATTAGATGAGAGTTCCATCATGACTGTAAGTGTGTTTAGCCATCTGATCACCAGACTAGGTCAGATCAGGCTTTCTCTCAACCATTGCCAGCAGTCTACAGAGGATGTATCATTGTGGATTTCTGGGGACCTCTACAGCACTCTGCCTATTCCTGTTCTCATGTCATCATTTATCATGGTCTGTTATTCCTTGTTCTCCCTTTCTGTTCTTGATTCAGCTGGGAACTCCCACTCTGCTAAGCTCTCTTTCCCTCGAACCTTGCCCTTCATTACTCCCACTGTTGTCCAGGTTGTTCATGTAGATCTCATCCATTTCTCTGTCAATGGACAATCCCTGTGTCTTTCTTAGGGTCCAGTTATCTAGGTAGCCTCCCTGGAGTTTTGTAGCCTAACCAAAGACAGAGAGAGAGTATCCAAAGTAACAAAATCAGAAATGAAAAGGGGGACATAACAACAGACAATGAGGAAATCCAGAGAATCATCAATTCTACTCTACTCTAAAAACACTGGAAATTCTAAATAAATAGATAATTGTCTGGATAGGTACCACATACCTAAGTTAAATCAAGACCATATAAACCATTTAAATAGTCCAATAACCCCCAAGGAAATAGAATCAGTCATTAAAAGTCTTCCAACCAAAAAAAGCCCAGGACCAGATGGTTTCACTGCAGAATTCTACCAGATCTTCAAAGAAGACTTAGTACCAATACTCTTTAAATTGTTCCACACAATAGAAGCAGAAGGAAAATTACCAAACTCCTTCTATGAGGCTACAATTACCTTGATTCCTACATCAAACAAAGATGCAACAAAGAAAGAGTCTCCCTCATGAACACTGATGCAAAAATACTCAATAAAATACTGGCAAACAGACTCCAAGAACACGTCAAAACAATTATCCACCATGAACAAAAGACCTAATATTCAAAATATACATATTGAACATAATTAGATAAATAAAACAAAAATTTTCATCTGATAAATATCTAATATTATAAGTGTACTTCATGAACACAAGACATGAAATAAAACAAAAAATTTTCTCTGACAAATGTCTAATATCCAAAATATAAATATTGTATACAAGAAGTTAAATAAAAAATTCTCATCTGATACAGGTCTTATATAAAAATATATACATTGAACATAAAAATTCAGATAAACAAATCAAATTTATCCTTGGATAAAGTGCAAAATATACACATTAAAAACAGGAAATCATCAAGAGAAAACACAAGAAATCTTTAAACAAAAACAAAATTCTCATATCATATATGGCAAATGTTAAAAATATACTTATTGAACACCAGAAGTTAAAAGAAAATCTCATCGGGTAAAAGTATGATATTCAAAATACACATAATGAACAGAACACAAGAAATTGAATTAATCAAATTATCACCTGATAAATTTCTGTGTCCAAAATATACATATTGAAACCATGAGATTAAACTTTAAAAACTCACCTGGTGGTGGTGGTGAATGACTTTAATCCATGCACTCAGGATGCAGAAGCAGGATGATCTCTGTGAGTTCAAGGTCAGCCTCGTCCCCAAAGCATGTTCCAGAAAAGATACAAAGCTACATGGAGAGAATCTGTCTGAAAAACCATAAATAAATAAATAAATAAATAAATAAATAAATAAATAAATAAATAAATGAAATAAATAAAAAAATTCTTAGTTGATAAAGGGCTAATATCCAAAATATACATTGAAACCAAGAAATCAGATAACTAAGAAACATCAGATAAGATAAAGGTCTGTTACCCATTATATACAGAGTGAACAAGAAATCAGATAAATAAAACAAAAATTCTCATATAGTAATGGACCAAATAATATAAATATTGAACACAAAATACATAAAAAACACACAAATTCTTTTCTGATAAATGTCTAGTATCCAAAATTATATATTGAACACTAGAAAATAGACAAAACAAAAATTGTCATTAGATAAAGATCTAATATACAATATATATATATTGAAAACAAGAAATCAGAAAAAATAAAACAAAAATTCTCATCTGATTAAGGGCTAACTAATTCAACAGTACACATATTGGACCTAGAAATCAGATAAATAAAATAAAAATTCTCACCTTAAAAAGTCTAATATCAAAAATATACCTATTGAACATAATTAGGTAAATAAAATAAAAAATGTCATCTGCTAAAGGTCTATATGAACAATATATTTATTGAACACATAAAATTTAAAAAACAAAAATTCTCATCTAATAAAATTTTGATATCAAAAATATACATATTGCAAATAATTAGGTAAACAAAATAAAAATTCTCATCTGATAAAGGTCTAATATCAATAATATACATATTGAACACAAGAAACTGGAGAAACAAACTATAACTTCTCATCTCATAAAGGTCTAATAACCAAAATATACAATTTGAACATAATAAATAAATGAAACAAAATTCTCATGTGATAAAGATCTAATATCAAAAACATATGTATTGAAAACAAGAAATTAAATATAACAAAAATGCTCATTGGATTAAGGTCTAATATCCAAAATATACATATTGAACACAAGAAATCAGATAAGTAATCAAAAATTGTCATCTGATAAAGGTTGAATATCCCAAATATACACATTGAACAAAAGGAATCATGAAAATCAAAGAAAATTTCATCTGATATAAGTCTAATGTCCAAAATATACATGTTGAACAGACTTAGGTAAATAAAACAAAATATACATACTGAACACAAGAAATTAAATTAAAAAAATTTCTCACCTGATAAAGGTCTTAATCCAAAATATACATGTCGTCCTGTACTGAATCCATCATGTGTAAATGAATCCCCAGGGGAGTCTTTGCCCTAGAGAAGATGGGAATGGAGGGGAGGGGATGGGGGAAAGTTGGGGATGGGGGAGGGAGGGGGGAGGACAGGGGAACCCATGGCTGATGTGCAAAATTAAAACACAAATATAATTTTAAAATAGTTAAAATAAATAAATATATATGTGTTGAACACAAGAATTCAGATGACTAAAACAAAAATTTGCAACTGATAATGGTCTGTTATCCATAAAATAGAGTGAAGGCAAAAATTCAGTTAAATAAAGCAGAAATTTGCATCTGATATAAGTCTAATATCAAAAATATACATATAAAACTTATTTAGGGATTGAGGATTTAGCTCAGTGGTATTAGACCTTAATCTTATTAGAAATTTTGTCATACTGATTTGATTTCTTGGGTTCAATATGTATCTTTTGGATATTAGATTTTTATCAGGTTAGAATTTTTGTTTTATTTAATTTTTGCATTCAAGATGTATATTTTTGCTACCAGAGCAATATCAAATGAGAATTTTTATTATTTGATTTCTAGTTTTCAGTATGTATATTTTGTGTAGACCTTTATCAGATGAGAATCTTTGTTATATTTAATTTTTTGTGTTCAATGTGTTTGTTTTTGATGTTTGAAAATTGACATGAAATCCCAAAATTATTTCCATGCATTTTTTACATTTTTAATGAACTAGTATCACGTTTCATGTGAAAGCTCATTTTTATCACCTCTGGCCATGTTCTCTATTGTCTGATCGTTCCAAACACCTGAATTCTGATGAGCAAACATATTGAGCCACATGACACCTTGAGCCAGAAATCCAGGAATGTGAATTGCTGAATTGTTTACTCACCAGATCAAAGAAAAGGGAAAATAGAACTAATGACTATAGAGCCAAAGAACTGTGAAAAGATGTTCTTTGTCCTTCTACTGGAAGCAACATGACATCATGCAAAACCTTGATGAATATAAGTATAACTTAATGATGTCTTGTAAAACCTTGTTTAATACAAGTATAAATAATAATGGTCTTGACCACAAGGCAGGGTGGAGGAGAAAGCAGAAGACCCAGGATCGAGAGGTGGGCTCTCTCTTGGTTCTGGGATGCTGGATGCAGGAGGTAGACCGAGCAGAGTTCTCCAGAGAACACTACCAGACTGTGCCATACCTTTGCCAGACCCTAAATCCTATCCCTTCATTTGTACGTTACCCCACAAAATAAACCTCCCTTTTAACTACGTGGAGTGGCCTTAATAATTTCACCAATAAGGGACAGATGGTTTCAGCACAGAATTCTACCAGAATTTCAAAGAAGAGCTTATACTTGCATCATTTTTTCTGTTGGGAACCAAAAGTTTGCGATTATAGCCTGTTGACTACTATCTCTTCTCAGAGCTTTGGTGTTATCTGCCATCTCGCACACATTACGATAGACACCGAACCATTTGAATTGCAATAAATAGACAATCCACTATCCTCTCGTGAATTATGCAGCTCTTTAGTTAACCCAAATCAAATCAAAAGATCCACTCTGTAGACATATAATATATACATTCAGAGAACAAATCAAGAGGCTAAATCGCTTTCTCCTAATCGATTCTCTG
>NW_023413845.1:0-2979 GCF_903995425.1 Onychomys torridus | reverse complement strand
ACATTATTTGGCATTTGGGTGGAATATTCTGCATGTATCTTCTAGCTCCATATGATGTTTGATGTCACTTAATTTGGTCATATCTATTTACTTTTTGTTAGATAGTGTCCACTGGAGAAGTGAGGTATGGAGGAAATCACATAATACTATTGAGTTTGAGTGATCTGTGTCTATAAGTCAGTAGGCATTTATGAAATTGAGTGTGCCTGAGTTTCCTGAAATATATAAGATTGTGAGTCTTTTTTCTTTATTATAATCCTTATTAAAGTCAATTTCTCTTCTCTATCTATTGTGGTTATTCTTAGTTTAAATCTATGTTAGTCATTAGACTGGTGACACCTACTGTATTCCTAATTCCATTTTCTTGGAATATACTTTCCAATCTTTTGCTTAAGATGCTGTCTATATGTGACCGTAAGATGAGTATCTTGTAGAAAAGATAAAGAGGAATTTTTTTTTACTCCATTCAGTTTACCTGTGTGTTTTGTTTAGGAAAGTGAGAACAATATTTAAAGTTATTATTGAAATGTCTGTGTTGGTTGCTGTCATTTTATTATTTGTTTCCCCCCTGATTGTGTTCTTAGTCTTCTTTTGTGTTTCAGTAGTTATAATGTCATTGGTTCTCTTTCTATTGTCTTTTTATTCAAGTCCTCAATCTGAAATATTGCTCCCAGATGGGAACTGGTTTGATGGACATGAAGAATATTCACATGCTTATATCATGTAATGTTTTTGTTTCTCATTCAAGTATAGCACATAGTTTTGTTGGATACAGTAGTCCTGGTTAGCAATCATGATTTTATAGTACTTGAAGTAAAAGGTTCTAGGCTCTTCTTACTTTTAAATTTCCCATTGACTAACTATTATGTGTTTTCAATCATATGTGATTTATGGATTTTTTCTTGAATTTTCAATCTCATTCTTTGTTCTGTATAGTTACTGTTTTAAATATTGTATATCATGAGCAATACCTTTCTAGTCCTATTTTTTTCTTCATGAATGAGGAACAACATTGATGCATCAGGAGCCAGGTATATTACAATGAATATTACATGGAGGCCAAAGTTATGGGAGCTCATTGTATGTTAAGAAGGGGTTGAAACATGCCAAATTCCCAGGATTTTCTCATCCTGAGAGCAGGAGGTATTTGATTGCTCCCACACTTAGCCCAGATGCCAGGAGACCCCAGCATTTGGCCTTCCCCTAATTAAGATGTGCCCTGACACCTGTAGCAACTGATAAGCTCATGGGTCTCTGATATTATAGGAACAGGTTGTTTTTTATTTGACCACTGAAACATCCCAGTCTGGACTTCTTATGACCTTATGAGGTGCCTTCTCCCTGGCTCCTGTGGCCTCTGAATATGCAAATGATGTGCCCTCTGTGTTGTTGCTCCAACCAATAATATACCACCACATGAAACAAATGGACCATTTTTCCTAGGGTATGAATGCCCTTTGCCCCCTCCTAACAAATGAGGTGTTCACTGACACAGCCTCCCCACTGTCTTTTTTCTCATCTCATCATATTTGTGGGAGCTGTGCATCTGCCTATGGTCCTACCCAAACTCAGCCCCCTTTCCCTTCCCTGGGTTGGGCTAGTGCTATTTGGACCATGACTGGACTAAGCAACTTGAGCCCTGCAGATCATCATGCAAATTATTTCATGATCTGTGTGTTCTTGGGTAAGACTGGGAGTGTGGGGACAGCAAACACAGGCTTATTCTAGAGTATCATAGAAAAAGTCAGTAAAGGTGCTCTGTAACCAGATGTAGGGTGTGGTGGTATTATGTTCCCCAAAATATTGTGCACCCTAATAAATTTATCTGGGATCAGATAACAGACACCACTAGACACAGAGGCTAGAAAATGGTGGCACTCATGTCTTTATTCCTAGCATTTCAGAGTCAAAAATCCCTCTGGATCTCTGTGAGTTCAAGGCCATACTGGAAACACCCAGACATGGTGACTCACGACTTTAATCCCAAGAAGTGAGCCTTTAATCCCAGGGAGTGATTGGCAAAAACAGAAAGATATATAAGTCATGAACACCAGAAACTAGAAGCATTTGGCTGGTTAAACATTCAGACTTTTGAACATCAGTTCAGCTGAGAGCCATCGGATGAGGACACAGAAGCTTCCAGTCTAAGGAAACAAGATCAGCTGAGGATTGTCCATGTGAGGAAGCTCTGACTTGTTCTAATTCTCTGATCTTCTAGTTTCCACCCAATACCTGGCCAAGGTTTGATTTATAATAAGACCTTCTTTAAGATTCCTGCTAAGTAGGGAGTATGTAGAGGCACTAGTATATGATGGTTTCTGATGGTTACACCCAGGGAATAGCAGGTACAAATTCTCCAAATAAGACATAGCCCTACAAATTTGGGAGACATGAGGGGAAGCATTGCTTACACTATACACATCTGGAAAAGCCCAGTATAGACACAGTATGAGAGGAAATAGAATAAAGAGTATGGAGATGGTGCAGGTGGTCAAGGTTTGTTGAGTGTCATTAGGACAACCAGTGCCTGCTCTTTTACACAGAACTGGTTTTTAAGTGTGGAGATTTGGGAGAACTAAAAGGATGATAATCGGCCCTGGTTGCCCTGCTGGTTGCAGCATGTGGCGCTCATTAAAGCATGGAAAGGTCACAGTCACAACAAATCCAGCATTAGTTTCCAGAGGTTTATTAGGGAGGAAAAGGTGGGAGAGAAGGGATATAGGCCTGGAGAAAGAGAAAGATGATGGGGTAGAGGGAGAGGGGAGCAGAGCAGAGCAGGGAGAGCAGAGAGCAGAGAGAGTGTGTGGTCTGCATCTGGCTTTTAAAGCACAGATTGTTTGACCAAGCCCTGCATATGTAGTCGCCAGTGCCTTCTGATGATGCATGATGCAAAGACTCCAAGCTGCACATGTGAGGAGTGAGGAAGGAATCTAATATTCCAGACAGTTTTTTTTTTTCATTCTAAAAAATGAGTGAATA
>NW_023413844.1:0-14103 GCF_903995425.1 Onychomys torridus | reverse complement strand
CATTCAGTCCATGTCGCTCAACCCCCTGCCTCAAGCCTTGGTAGGGTTACCCAAGACAGAGAGGGCACTTGAGGTGGTCAAGCCCCACCAAGAGCTCACAAAACTGGGAAAGCTCCCAAAGAAAATGGCAGAGCAAGAGGGCAGGGTAAGGGTACCTGCCTAGATGAGCAGGTGGACCTTGCTCTAGGACCTTAGAGAATGTGGGTGAGAAAGGAAGGGGTCAGGACACTGACGTCACATGTGACAGTGTGGCAGGAAGTCCCCCAGAGACTCCTAAGATCGCACTACTGTAACCTAGCTGACTCTCCTCCTAGTCTCTCACGGAGCTGCAGGGGTTACACTCATCACCTCATTTAACCTTCCGAGACCACAGGGAAGCAGAAGCGTACCCCCATCTTATAGATGTTGACACCACACCTGGGAAAAGCCAAGCTCCCAATACAGTACAGCTTACAGTTTAAGATTTAAGGTCTGCCCGACCCTGAACCCTTGGCCTTAACTCCAGGAAGCACTGAGCAGCCTCCTCTACCAGCAGATCTCAACAGATTCTGGAAAGCCAAGGTCACCAACCCCTGGCCTTGCTAGGGCTGGCCTGCCTGGGGGACAGGTTGGATCAGCTCACTGGAACTGACTGAATGAAGCAGCTTTTGCAAAAGAAGCTGAAATCCCAGAGCAGCCTGAATTTTAGGCAAGTGACAGAGCTGCAGGTTTTCTATTCTACACGTTCGGCATTCAAGAGTGGATAATGAGTGACTGAACTACACAATGGGTAACAATAGACTCCTTATCCTTCTAAAGCCAAGCCCACACAACATATTACAATAGTTATTTTTACTCACTGGCGTAATTAACCAAAATGTGAACGCTTCAAGCAATGTTTAGAATCAAATCGCATTTTATAGGGTTTGGAGCAAACTGAGTCCGATTCTGAAAGCCCATTACTCTTCCCAGCTAGAGTTTATCTCCTTGTGAATATTACCCAACAGCTCCCTGAAATACAGGTCGCAGAAAGGCAAATCACTGACTTATGAAAGGGCACACTGGCAGGACATCCTGCCAAACACAGACCAAAAGCACCACGGCTGAATCGTCCCACAGGACCCACCTCAACGCCTGGCATTGAATTCCACCTTGGAGCCCAAAAGCAGGGCCTGAGCAGGACAGCAGACAACATGGTGAACAATCATAGCAAAACGAGCACAGGCTGGAGTACTCTACCACATTTGCAGATAAATGACTTCATTTGACCCTGTCATCAGTAAGAGTCAGCATCACCCAAAGCTCCACACCCTCAAGATTCAAGGTGAAACTTCAGTGGTTCAGTGGACGGGACGGGTACCACCCATACTGAAAAACCCAGCTGCCTTAGCTCTGGACTGGAGCCAGCTGAAGGCATGATGACCTCCTCCAAAGGCACGGAGGCTCTCCCTGAGTGAGGCAGAGCTGGGTGTGACTTTGGAAATCCTGGGCCAGGAGCTTCTCTAACATTCTTAGCAGAGCTGAGATTCTCCCCTCCAAGAAAGAACCTTATGAATAACACAGAACACAATTCCACATTTCATATCTATATGGATGATCATGTAAGTGTCTGTGCATGCCAGATGAAAACAGCAGCTTTTGAGAATAATCTGTGTGCAACCAGGTGAAGCTACTGATCATCTCCACTTTACATTTGTTTTTTTCACATTCTACATACCAACACTCAGGAGGCAGAGGCAGGAGGATGACCAGCTCCAGGATAGTCGAGGGAAGTGCACAGCTTGTTTCCCAGACAGGACAGCTTTAATTTTCAACGTAAAACAATAGATACTTGAGCAAATATTTCCATTACAATCCCAAACACTCAAATTTTGAGAAGGTGGGCTAAAAAATTTTTTTAAATGTAACACAGATATTTACAGAACCATTAAGTGAACTACAGGGAACACAAGCTGGGGCCTGGTGGTTTGCCTCACTGTGGACTTTATGAAGGCAGAAAGTAGATCCCATACACTTTGGCAACTCCACCAGACCTCACGGCTCTAAGACTGAGCACAGATCCCCAGACAGCTTGGAAAGGCTCAGGTTTTCATCTGAAGCAAAGCTGAGACCCCAGCCCTTTCTCCTCATTATATGATACATCAGGGGTGCTAAATCGAGTATCTTTTATTTGACTGATAATGTTTTGTTCATTTGCTTGTAAGACAAGTCATGCACAGGCTGTAGCCCAGGATGACCCTGAACTTGTGATGCCCCTCCCTCAGTGCTGGGGTTATAAGCATGTACAAGCATGCCCAGCTCCTAACACTGTTTCTTAAAGTCTTAAGTCTTTAAGAACAGGGAGAATTGGCATTGTTCTTTTTTTTTTTTTTTAATTATGATGTTCGGTATCTTTAAAAAAAAGACTTTCTTATCTGGCCACATTCAAGCCATTAACTGGATTGGGGTGAGCCTCTCTGTGGGAAGCACTAAGTAAAAAAAAACAAAAAACAAAAACCGGCCACTGACAGTGCTGTCACCCCAATGCTGAGGACAAACAGCAGTTGCCAGGCAACACGGCACCCACACAGCTGGTTTCCTCTATTGAGAGTGAGCACAGAAGGGACTGAGAGGCTCTACGGCTTTTCATGTTTTAACCCATTCCATTTATTTATGTTTCCAATTGCCTGAAGACATCTGAGTGCGTGGCCTTCGATAGTCAAGTGCTTTGCAACCAGAGTACAGGGGTTATGATCACCAGTGAACTGTTTACTTTCTAAATTCTTCTCTGAGGAGGAGCTTTCTGGGCCATGTCACCTGCCAATAATGTCCATAACTGAGAATATAAACTGTACCATTCTCTGTTTTGGGGGGTGGGGGGGGGGGGTGGGGGGTGAGACAGGGTTTCTCTGTGTAGTTTTGGTGCCTGTCCTGGATCTCGCTCTGTAGGCCAGGTTGGCCTCCAACTCACAGATTTGCCTGGCTCTGCCTCCCCAGTGCTGGGATTAAAGGCTGTACCATTTTGTCTACCCCTAAATAATCTCCTTATTCCCTAACCTGTTCCCTACCTGTGCTACCAACTCTACTCACAAACACCCCCACCACCAGCAAGGGAACAAAGTATTGGGTGAAGAGCTGCTAGTGTCCAGATGTAGGCTGGACTCCAGACCCTGAAACAGAAATACTAAACCTACTCCCTGAGCCCAACCAGCCTCCTCTTGCACTGCCTATCTGCCCTAAAGTCTGGATAAAAGAAGCCAAGAGATACTGCTCACCAGGCCCTAAGGTACTCAGGACCGGCTCCCACGGCCCTGACCAGCTGTATGCACCTGCAGTCCATGGCTTCCTGAGTCCCCCTCTCCATATCCCTCCCCCTTTCTCCCAGATTTGAGGAAAGAATATCCAGGTCCGGGTTCCAAGTTCATGAACTCTGCCTCTGACTGGCCACAAAGTATGAAGAGCACAATCTCTGCCCAACAGCCTCCAGGGCTTATCCTATCACAGAGGCCACAGTGTGGGCAGAAGCATCAACAAGCCTATTTGCTTTGACAGAACTATTCTGAAGTCACTGTGTGTGCGCGCACAAGGATTAGAAGTTCCCACAACCTCCCCATGAATTCCCCTGAACGGCAGACCTGAGGAAAGGTTGAAAATCAATGGAACGTTGGCATTCAGTCTGCGTTTGAATACTGGCACCACCACTTTAGACAGCAAAGGCCCGTGGCCAATAACACGGCATCTTGAGCTTTCTCATCTCACGTGTAGCTTGACTGTGTGCGTCTCCACCAAAACTGCTGCTGAGACTTAGGCCAGAATGGGCCAGTGCCAGGAGACGAGGTCTAGCAAGACAGGCGTGGGGCATGGAGTCCCAGCTCTCAGGAGAGGGTTACTGCTGGAGCCAGGGCTGGGTGGATTGTTATCACAAAAGCTGGTACCGGCATGAAGCAGGATTTCCCTATGCCCTGCCCAACACATCTGCTTTTTCTGCCCAGTTCCGGCCATGACTTGAAGCAACATGGCTTCCTCACCACGTACGTACACCCACCCAATTCTGAACAGCCAGAATAATGAACCAAAACAAAATCTTTTTTTTTTTTTTTTTTTTTTTTTTTTAATTTCACGGTCTCTGGTATTCTGTTGCAGCAGAGGGAAATGGCAAAATGATTTAGAAATTATCGCCTACTCTTCTAAGTTGGTGCTGGGCTTAGTAGCACACACCAGTAATCCCAGTACTTGCAAGGCTGAGATTGGAGGATCCTGAGTTTGAGGACAATTTGGACTAGACAGTCTCAAAAAAAAAAAAGGACTCATTATTCATTATTGCTTGACAAATATATTAAGCAGCTGTGGCCACATGGCAGGACTCTAAGAATAACAGTAAATGCCAGGGGCCCCATAAGAGGGCGCCACCCGGGCACTCCACAGGAATTAAAGGACACACACCCCAGTCAACAATTAGCAACAATGATATCTAGCTGTAGCAAGGGCAGGGAGAAATATTGGTAAGTCTGAAAAATGAGGATCTCAAACTTCGTTTGTTTATACTTGCTGACTTTCACAACTTTAAGAAACTGGCTAGCGATATGTGAGATGTCTCTTAACTTCTCATTTTGTTGTAAGCCTCAAATGCTTAAAAAATCCAAGACATTTTTCATGGTGTAAACAGCATTTACCTCGCCGAGTGGTTGTGACAATTACTAAGTGATATAACCCACACGGAGCATTCATGTACATGGAATACACAATCAACAGTGACTGTTACAGTAGTAACTGTTACAATAGTAACTGTTACAATAGTAACTGTTACAATTACTGCCACCAGCCTCGGAAAGGAGGGTTACATGAAGTAGGTGAGGGACGAGCCATCCTACAAGACTAAGAAAATGTTGGCCAGGATGGTGACTGATTACTTTTAACATCTCATTAAGCCTCATGAATGCCATGAACCAGAGGCTCAGTCAACTTCTAGGAAAAGTCAGGCATTAAGTATTTTTAGGTTCTGCAGGATACACAAGTCTGTCTAGGTATAGTGTGAAGTCAGCCACCAGTACAAGAATGCCCATGACTATGTTCTAATAAAGCTTTATTTATAACCAAATGGGTTTCATTTAATTTTTTAATTATGAAATTTTTTCCTTGCTTTTTCTCTCAACTACTTAAAAACATAAAAGCTATTCTTAGCTCATGGGTCATAAAAAACCAAGCAGTGGCTATAGTTGGGTTGGCCCTGCCCTAAATCACATGTTTGCCCTGGACAGAACCACAAGAACAGACTTGCAGTGCAAAGCATGGGCCCTGTGGCCAGGTTGGAGCTCCACATCCTGGTTCTGACAATATTACCTATACTGAACTCAACCTTCTCATCTGAAATCAGGGATTATGTCCATACATAACCCCCTCAAACACTTGAGAGAATTCCATGAAAAAATGCCATCGGGCACAGGGCATGGTCAAGAAAGGATGAATGTTATTACCGCTGTCACTGTCCCTTTACTCTGGGCTAGATTTCAATCAGCTCAATTTAAAAAAGCACTCAGGATCTCTCAAGACTGGTCTGGTTTCCAAATGTCTGATGAGATATGGGAAACGACATCTTTCTTAAGGAATACGGGGCACTTAGGAGATAAAATAACTTGAAATGAGACTCTAGTGTCAGTAGAGAAGCAACGCTGATAATCGAGGGGGGGGTGTGTGTCTATACAGCTGCCAGCTCACAGCAGCTCACAGCATCCTGAACAACACAGCCGTCTGACCCTCTCTGTCAGCACAAGCCAGTATACTCCTAGCTCTAGAACAAACTGGTACACAGTTCACATTTCCCAGCACCTCATTCACTGTCTCTCCTCAGACACATTCATTCAGTTCCAGCTCTCCAGGGCCTGGGACAAAGCTGCTCTGGCCTTCCTTGATGTAAAGCTGAACCAGGCATGTGGTAACTTCAGTGCCTTGAAGGCAGCCAACAGAGACACACATGATCAGTCATACTGTAGACTCTGTTTGGGATTGAGGAAACAGAGGCCTAGGCAGGTCTATCAAACCTGAGACTGAAACACATTTGTTCATCGCATACCAGCCCCTCTTGATAGGAAGGACATAGTAAACATTTCCTAGTCCCAAACTGCTTCAAGGCCAGTGAAAGAGACAGAGAAATGCATCCTTATTTTGGTGTCTCTTCGGTCACCCTGGGTTTTACACTCTACTGCCATTCTCTCCTTTGTCCTCTGAACCTTCCAGCATAAATACCTTTTTCCTTACCAACAGATGTAATCAGTGTCTCTTACAGGAAAGTGGGTCATAAAGTGAAGAGCTCACATGTCACGTGCCCCCTTCCACTGCGCACATACCTCAGATTCCTCAATAATCCAGATGTCAGCCCCACTTCCTTCTTTCTCAGCCCTGGCTCTCGGCTCTCTGACAGAACTTCCACTGAGCCTCCCAGAACTCCTTTCCCCGGTGGAGCCTAGGGTCTCTTTCTGCATATGCCAGCACCTGGCACTGAGCACTCGCCACTAGGTATTGTCACTGACCATCTGCCTAAAAGCTTCTTGGTGGAGATGCAGTCATTCACATCTAGCACAGAACCTGCATTGACTGGAAGGTGGGTGGGTGGATAGTGAGGAGGAAGGTAAGGAAAAGACAAAGTGGGGGAGGGAAGGAGGGCCCCAGCACAAGAACTGGATTGGATCTGGGCAGTGGGAAAGAAAAAAAGAGCAATTAAGCCAAGAAAAGGGAGGAGATACATAGATGACAGACAGACAGAAAATGGATGGATGGATAGTGATAGACAAGACAGAAAGAGAGAGGTGGCAATGAAATACAGGAAGTGGTGGGGGGAGCCTTGGGAGAGGGTGAGGCCATAAGTGTTTGCCATTGTGTGAAATGTTTATTTTTTTCCTTCCTATCAAAGGCAGCTAGCCCGCCAAGGGCCAATATTCTATAAATCTCCCCCAAGCTTGTAAAACTTTTATATAAATCTTTTAATCTATCCTACCTGGTAATAAAACTTTTGCTTACATAAAGTATCCCCTCCAGCTTCTCTCTCTCTCTCTCTCTCTCTCTCTCTCTCTCTCTCTCTCTCTCTCTTTCTCTCCCTCCCTCCCTCTCCCCCCCTCCTGTAATCTGATGGCCTGAAGCAGCCAACCAATCACCTTTTCTTTCATTACCTTTGGAGGAGTCTTTTAAAGCTAGCCAATCAAGAAAGACTGTGAGATTAGACCAGCCAATGGGGAAATGACACAGTCACCACAAGGTAGAATAAGAACCAAGTACACTTCCGGGCCAGTGTGCATTCTAGCCGAGCTTGGGTTGGGGTGCACCCTTTTCAAGAAAGAAATTGCAGTGCCAGGCTACTTTTGCGTTGCCAGAGTGTCCTTTGTGTGGCACCGAGGTTATTTCTGTTTGTTCCATGAAAGTATGAGAGGACCTGAATTCAGATCCTCGGAACCCAGTTAAAAGCTGCTCACTCCAACTTTATCTGCAACCTCAACCGCACTAGTGCTGAGGAGGCAGACAGACAGACATCTGGTCTCACTGACCAGCCAGTCTAGCCCACTCAGTGAGATTCAGACTCTGGTAAGTAACAAAACCATCTGCAGCCAACACAAGGGGTCGGCCCTGTCCTCCTTACCCAGTATATCAGCTCTCTAGGACACTCAGACGCCCTCAGAAGTTGGAGAGCCACTGACTCCCATCATCACAGATGATGAGGAAGCGTGATGCACGGGGAAGGCCCTAGAACCTGGAACAGCTACAACCTAGACACCCCCAAGACGATCTGAACAACCCAAAAGGCTGAGCTAGAAGCTGCTTTGACTTGAAAACTCAAATAGAATAAACTAAAGAAAATCTTTAACGGTTTTAAAACAAAGGAGGGACCTCGTTTTCTGGAATACAGGCTGAGTTTCCCGATGGCCTTCGATCAGGCTAGTCTTGGTTTGGGTTTAAGAATTATCATTTATTTTTTATTTTAGGTGTATGAGTGTTTGCCTGTGTGTATGTAAGTGCACCATGTGAATGACCAGTGCCAAAAGAAGGCATCAGGTGCCTGGAACTGGAGTTCCAGATAGTTGTGAGCTACCGTGTGGGTGCTGGAAATTGAACCCAAGTGCTCTTAACTCCTGAGCACCTCCCCAGTTCTCCCTTCAACAAATCCTGTAAGTCAACACATTTTAAGATATAATCCTGAGGGATGAGAGAGGTTTCTATGGTTGGTATGTAAAATGAATTTTAAAAAAATTTAAATAAAAAGATATACTCCCATAGACCTGCATGGGAACTGGGACCAAGGATGATTTTTTTTTTTCCTCCCTAACTAAAAACTTGAGACATTTTCATATCAAGGTCATAAAGACCGGTTCTCTTGCCACTCAGCATGGAGTAAATCCTCTTCGTGCCTGAGACTGGCACCATCTGTCCACACAGCACATTACTGGTCACATCCGTGGATCTCCTGGTTTGCTTTGTGTGCTTTCAGGAAACAAAATGAACACTTGACAAGGCATGAGGGATGTATACCTGTTTTATAAACTTCAATGAACTGTGCCAAACTGAATGAGTCAGGATTTTACAGGAAAAAGGAACGGTTATGGAAGTCACTGTTGGGTAGCTCTGCCCTGTCTCTTATGAGCTGCAGAATACTGGGTGAGCCCCCAGTGGTCCTGAAGTATCAATCTGTGCATATATATTCACGGAGGAATGCTCTGGTCTGACTGCCCACATCTGTGCCAAGCTAGAACCTCCCAAGCAGACACTTCATTAATGTTAGCAGGCTCCAGGTATAAGGTATACCCTTTCTTCAGAAGTAGCAATGTTTAGCCTTGAATAAAAGGCAGCCCAGCAAGAACTCACACTCATTTGCGTGCTCTCTCTCTCCCCTTCTCTTTCTCTCTGGCATTTTACCCAACCGAGGATAATTATTAACTATTAGCAATAATTACCACATTGTACAAATAAATTGCATTACAGAAAGGGTCTCCCTCTTCCAACGTTTGCATGAACAAAGAAAAAAGCTAAAATTCCCCAAGTCTCCTAACTCCAGTCCATCTTTCTTCGCCATCTAATAAAACACTTTTTATTTCCTTTCATGGGTTTAAACTTCACTAAAAGGCAAATTGTCTGAGGGCATGCTGCTGAGACAACAGGACTCTGTGTGTGCTCACATAATCCCCTGTCCCAGTTGACCATTTTCTATTTTTCTGAATAGACACTGCACAGAATCAGAAATCAGGAAGGGTCCTGTGATCTCCCTAATTGCTTCCACAGACAAGTCCAAAAATGGGTAAAATTTTTAAAAGACACAACTGATTCCAATCCTAACTGCTCCTCCAGGAGCTCCCAGCATTCCCTCCTACAATGGCTTGCCTACCCCTCCCCGCCAACCCTCACGCCCCAGGGCTGGGCAGGGATTCAAATGGCAGACAGGGCTGCCCTCCAGACAAGACCCGTCTCTGCCCAATAAAGGCCAGAACTTGGAAGAGGAAGGCCAGGAAGTTGAAACAACATGTCCTTGGGCATCCATCCTCTCACTACCCTGAACTTGACCCAAAGTCTGATCCAAAACCTAGCATTTAGGAGCAGTTGGATGACAAAGAATTTCCACAGGGGGTGGGGGGGTGGGGGGGAGCTCCTTACCAGCCCATGCAGCTTTCTAACACATGCATGGCACTGCCAGTAAATGCAGGAAGGGAAACACCACCCTGTCCCAGATTCAACAGATCACCAGACAGCCAGGGTCTGAATCTTCTGGATTTATACCAGAATTCCACAATTTCTTTTTTAATGTTAAATCTACAAAGAAATAGCCAGGTCCCGCTAACCAAAAGATTGGGCTCACAAGTCCCAGCAAAAGCTAATGTCTCATCAGGAACAGCTCAAGGTCTGAACTCCCCCTGGGTCTGTCAATGGACACAGCACCAACTGACCCCAGTTAGTTCCTCACTGGGAAGCCAATGCCACAGATCTCTCACTATGGCTAAGCTTGCTATTGATTGCTTATGTTTGCCCGAAATAATAAGAAACCCCAGCAAGATTTCTTAGTGACACTCAGAAATCTGGAGAAATTTCCTACTCTTACATGTTTTAACAAACTAAATATTACAGGATTTTTTTTTCCCCACTTGGTCCCTGCTGTTCAAAGAAAAATTTCCCTGCTCACAGTGTGGCTTCTGACATCTGCCAAGTTTCAGACTCTGAAATATGAATGGGATTAAAAAGGATTAAGACAGAGTAAATGCTATTAACAGCTCTTCTACTGCATGCATCTATCTTACTCAGGGACCAATGGCCCACCAGGGAGAAGGAAGGGCTGAAAGGGAGCTGAGCTCATGCAACACCTGCTCGCTGGGGATGGCATGGTCAGCAGTTAATGCTGGGCTTTCTCCAACCGCAAATCATGTGTCTGTCAATGGCCTGCACAACTCACCTTGACACATAATCAAAGAGCACTCCATTGCAGACCGCCAGGGTTGCAGGAGCCGTCAGCAACCAGTGGCTTGCCATTTCCACTTTAGAATGGCAAAATCCTCCTGATAAAGCATATACTGGGAAAAAAGCCAAACAAGACCAGAGGAAATGGGTAACAAGATTAGTAGGCCTTCATTTGAGACCCCTTGTTAATTTTGTGTATGTTGGACAACTTCAGATGGTATGGCTCAGGCAACGTCCACCTTGGGTTTTTGTTTGTTTTGGTTTTGTTTTCTTGGTTTTTGTGTTGAGACAGCATCTCACTATGTAGTCCTGGTCGGCCTGGAAATTGGCTACAGAGACCAGGCTAGCCTCAGATTCACAGAGCTCCATCTGCCTCTGCCTCCCAAGTGCTAGGTTAAAAGCATGCACTCTCACACCCAAGACACCTTGTTTTCTGAAACTGGGTCTCACTTTGGCCTGGAGCTCACCAAGCAGGCTTTGCTACCATCAAGCTCCCAGAATTCACTGGTCTCTGCCACACCAGTGCTAGGATTACAAGTGTATACCACCATACCTGGCTATTTAGGTGGGTGTTGGAGACCTAACTCAGGCTTGCAAAGCAAACATTTTTTCAACTGAACTATCATCCCAGCCCCTAAAACTCCAAATTTATAGTATTTTATTATAGAGGATCCTCTCTAGAAAACACTAAAAATGGAATAACAATACATTACCTGTTTCTGCAATTCATTTGGTTGCACAAGACCAATAAAATTCTCCTTCATATAGATGTGCAACCGTAAATGATAAAAGCTTAACAATCGGATCTATTGAAGAGCAGAGGTTATACTCCTGAAGATGTCATAAAGATCAGTGAAGCTGGTGGGTAAAGGAACACATGGAAGGCTACCAACATTAGAAGTTTTACATATATAAAAAATATATAAAGAATCAAATCAAAGATTTAATAGAGTTCCTGAACGCATCACAAAATGTTTCCTTGAAAAAGTTTTCTATCCATGCATACTCTAATCTACAACGCACCCCACTTGCAGATTCTCAGGAATGGATTTTCCCCCATTCTTTGAAGTATAAATATAACCTTAATACCAAGGCAAGCACAAGAGAGAAAAGTTACAGACCCATCATTTACATTATCACAGATTTGCAACTTCCAGAATTACGTTAATAAAGAGAAATCTAGCAATGCATAAGAGCAGCAGACTCACAACCAAGTTAATGTACCTCAGTAATACATTGATTTAAAAACAAACTGTATCACTAATCACAGAATCGAATAAAAATAAAAACCTGTAAGATTATGGGGACGGTACAGAAAAGGTATATAGTTATACTCAGCATGTTCATGTGAGAAGATGCTTAAATTCAGACTGTAAAGGAACTTCCTTAACTTAATAATGGCAATCAACTCATGCTGCAGTTCTGTTCACAACAGCCAAGATACAGGAAACAGTCCAAGGGCTGGCCAATAGATAAATGAATAAAGAAACAGAATGGACGGCAAGAAAGAGAGATTCAGATTACTGAGCCTTTAAGGAGAGCCTGCTACTTGTAACAACACAGATGGAACTTGAAGACAGAACGTTAAATGAAAGAGCCTGGCAGAAAGACAAATATTAATCCACTCTGGGTCATTTGACACTTAAAGATGAGAATACATTCTGAGAACAATGCTGTTTAGGCGGTTTTCACTGTTGTACAAACACCACAAAGTGTCGTTACACAAATGTAGCTGGGATAGGTCACATTTAATGTGGCCTCTCAATACAAGAAGCCTGGTAAACACAAGATTCATAGGTCACTTAGCCAGTGTGAGACTACCTGTACTGAATGTCTGGCCATGTATGGAATCTTGCAGAACCACAGCTGTATACCATTCCATCACTGTGCAGTGAATGTCAGGCCGTGTGTGGAATCTTACAGGACCACAGCTGTACACCATTCCATCACTGTGCAGTGAATGTCTGGCTGTGTGTGGAATCTTACAGGACATAGCTGTACACCATTCCATCACTGTGCAGTGAATGTCTGGCTGTGTGTGGAATCTTACAGGACCACAGCTGTACACCATTCCATCACTGTGCAGTGAATGTCCTGGCTGTGTGTGGAATCTTACAGGACCACAGCTGTACACCATTCCATCACTGTGCAGTGAATGTCTGGCCGTGTGTGGAATCTTACAGGACCACAGCTGTACACCATTCCATCACTGTGCAGTGAATGTCTGGCTGTGTGTGGAATCTTACAGGACCACAGCTGTACACCATTCCATCACTGTGCAGTGAATGTCTGGCCGTGTGTGGAATCTTACAGGACCACAGCTGTACACCATTCCATCACTGTGCAGTGAATGTCTGGCTGTGTGTGGAATCTTACAGGACCACAGCTGTACACCATTCCATCACTGTGCAGTGAATGTCTGGCTACATATGGAATCTGAAAATAAGTCCAAAGGTCAAGTG
This sequence comes from Onychomys torridus, assembly GCF_903995425.1. Lineage (NCBI taxonomy): Eukaryota > Metazoa > Chordata > Mammalia > Rodentia > Cricetidae > Onychomys > Onychomys torridus. The sequence continues at coordinate 1,258 of NW_023413844.1, read as the reverse complement.
AGAAACCCTACCTCAGTATACCAGAAGAAGATCAATGAAGGTAGAAACTCAAAGTTAACTTCCGGCCTCCATCCACACATACATACATGTGCCCACACACCTATTAACATGCATACATTCACACCACACATAAAGTATAATGAAAACAAATAAAAACACCAAGTGAAACAGTAGTTTCTGAAGGTGGTAGTGTGAGCACAGAGCCGTGGACCTAATGCATTCAAACTTGCCAGGGAGGCGATGTATAAATTCACAGTGCTAAGGTACTGCAACTGCATTTACAGTTACTAAGAACATACTGTTCAGACATTTACTGAGATTTCAGAAGCCCTTGCCCTATACCCTACACACACATACACACACAACGGAGTCTGTGTGGTAAGTAGACTTGTAGAGTAACATGCATCTCTGTTTTTATCCAACATCCAAAATAAATAAATAAATAAAAGGGGAAAATCACACATTCTTCAGAAAACGTGCTGAAGTGTGAGATTCTCCCACCAGTGAATGGTTTTACACCAGCTGGAGATGGACACAAATGCCACAACACAAACTGGATGTCAGAAGCCTGATGCTGGGTGTTGAAAGCAACATACCACACGAAAACCATGTGAGATCTGTTTAATAAGCAAGTCAACATGCTGCCTGAGATATGCATGGACGTGCTACAACAAATGTGCAGCAGCATGACATCAGCACGGTGGCAAGTCCTGAAATCACGGGCCGTCTACTTTGTTACTGTGTTTGTTAAACTTTTTTCCCTAATTATTCAAAATATTAGCACCAACACAAATTTGTGAAACGCATGGACACAATTTCACTCTCAGCATCATCACGAAGCTGACAATTCGACAGGAGCTGACATTCTGGGGGCCCAGGGGTGGGGGAGCAGGGACGCAAACACTGTTCCACTTCCACAGAGGAGCGCTAGGGCGAGTTAGGTGACTCGCCAGGGTGGCACTGCCGGGAGGGAGGCAAGGGGCAGAACCTCTCCATCCTCCCTCCCGGTAGCGCTCTCTCCACCTGTCTATAGGTAATTCTGTTTAGGTTGGCCTTGTTTTCCCCCCAGGTACACAGGAAGGACGGAAATGTATTTATTGAACCTCTGCACCCTCAAGAGTGCCTCGCACCTGCCATGGTTATTAGCGAACCTGGCAACTTGGCAGGATCTAGAATGACCTAGGAAGACAAAGCTTGGGCTTGTCTGTTGAGGGCCTTTTTAGGGGGACTTGTTTAACTGAGCCCTACTCTGGACAAT
>NW_023413843.1:0-10704 GCF_903995425.1 Onychomys torridus | reverse complement strand
TCAAAGTCTCTTCTGCGAGTCATGGCAATCTCTTAACTGCAATTCCTTTAAAATGAAAATAAAAAGCAGATCACGAACTTCCAACATACAGTGGCACAGGATATACATTCCCATTCCAAAAGGGAGAAAGGGAACACAGTGAGGAAATACTGGGCAAATCAGTCCAAAAAGCAGATGACAAACTCCAAATCTGCATCTCCATCTCTGATGTCAAAACACTCTACAGTTCTCCAACTCCTTTCAGCTCTGTGGACTGCAACACACTTCTCTCTCAGGCTGGTTCCACAGAGTGTTAGCACCTGTCCATGAGAGGTGTCCATGACTACCATTCCTTCACACAAGGGCCTCTCTGGGCCTCCCTGCAGGGACACTCCTGAGACACATGATGTGCCTCAGCTGCTTTCCTTAGATGCAGAGAGAGATTCCACAACCCCATGGACCACTTCCTTCATGGAAAGGACAACACTTTATCCTTCCTGGAGTAGATACTATTCTTTGTGGATTTGCCTGGGGTGAAATCCTTCTAGCTCAGAGGCAGAGAAAGCACCCACCTGGCCTTCCTCCTCCACTGTCACCCCAGAAAAGACCTTTCTCTTACACCTCAGACAAAACACTTCCAACTGAATGTCCCTTCCTTCTACTTCCTTTGTGTCTGTCTATCCATCCTCCTTACTTCCTCCTTTTCTCTATGGTTTTTTCTGTCACCAGTTGTCTCTTGACCTATGGTTGATTTATTTAATCTTTTTACAATATCCAAGCTCTAAGATTAAAGGTGTGCTAGAGCTGAGCCACACCACAACTAGAAGCTGGTTTTTCTAGAAAACAATGCAATCTGTGGGTTCACAGTGTGATCAAATAACTCACAACAGTTTTTGTTTTATTTGGATGTCTGTTTTGTTTTGTTTTTTAAGACAGGGTTTCTCTGTGTAACCCTGGTGTCCTAGAAACTTGTTCTGTAGACCTACTGACATGAAGCCCTAAAGATCCTCTTGCCTCTTTTAAATTTAAAAGATTAAAGGCATATAACACCACTGCCTGGCTATGCTATATACTTTTGTCTTGTGTGTTTAATTAATTGGTTTTTCCTGTATTGAGAACAAACCCAGGGTCTAGGCATTTTAAAGAAGTCACACTGAGCCACATCCCCAGTCTGTGATGTGTGTGTGTCTGCATGTGTGCTGTGGTTTCAGGTCACTGGGGACTGATCCTAGTGCCTTGAGCCACCAGCTAAGCATCTTACCACTGAACGACAGCCCCATCCCATCTTATAATTTTTTAATTTAAATTTTTATTTCATATGTACGAGTGTTTTGTTAGAATGCACATATGCATGTGGTGCTAACAGAGGCTGAGAGGGTGCTGGATCTCCCAGAGCTGGAGCTATGCATGGCTGTAAGCCCTGTGGGCCCTCTGAAAGAGCAGCAAGTGCTCCTAACTCTGGAGATATCTCTCTAGCCTACTTTTCTCTAATTGCTGCTTTGAGATGAGATCTCATTGAATTTCACTTGCCATCCTCCTGCCTCAGCCTCTCAAGTAGAGTGGAGAGCATTACAGCAGACAATTCCAGGCCACAGGAGCTTGAGGCTGGGACTGGATCCTTCCTCACCCCTCAGAGGAACAGGAAGCTGAGCAGCCGCATATTTCATAGCACCCATCATAGAAATCAGGTGAAATCCAGCCTGTTCCCCACCCAGTGTCCTTTAACAGCAAACATGGGAGATGGACTCTGCTTGATCCCCTACACACTGACTTCCCAACACTGTGTCTGTACTTCTGTCCCCACCATAGCCTGTCTTGTCCCCCCACACCTGTAATGAGCTCAGCCCTTCTTAGCCCTTACTGGCTGGGGATTCCTTCCCCTGTTTGGCTTCCACTGAAGTGTGTCCTCTCTGGGGCAGCACCTCCTGTGCAGCTTCTGGAATGATGTGAGAGATGTTTGTTTTCTCACAGAGGAGAATCCTTTCTAGTCTCCTGATTGCTGATTGTCCTCAGGCCTTCCTCCTCCTCCTTCTCTTCCTCCTCTTCCTCCTCCTCCTCCTCCTCCTCCTCCTCCTCCTCCTCCTCTTCCTCCTCCTCCTCCTCCTCTTCTTCCTCCTCTATCCAGGGATGCTGGCACCTGTATGTCTATCTTCTCATTAATTTCCAAGGTGGCCTCTCAACCACTTGGTGACTTTACCCCCAAAGACCTGCTTTACTTCTCCTCCGACACCATCCTATGATCACTCTGTTGCTCTGCCAATGGAACCATCCTGTGATCACACTGTTGATCTGTCAATGGAACCATCATGTGATCACACTGTTGATCTGTCAATGGAACCATCCTGCACTGTGCTCTCAGCCCCCACATGGACCTTCTATCCCGGAGTTTGTTGATTGCTTCACTATTGTCATTTTTTTTTTTTTTTTTTTTTGTGTGTGTGTGTGTGTGTGTGTGTGTGTGTGTTTTGATTTGCCTCAGGGTCTCATATAGACCTGGCTGGCCTTGAACTCATGATCCTTCTGCTACCCTTCAGGAGCTGAGTTGAGATTACAGGCCTGTGTCACACCCACTCATAAGGACATTTTGAGTTAATTCCTAAGAATCTGAGCATATTCTCCAACATGTGCTATCAGGGATGGGTTCTTACTCTCTTTCTTCCTCCTTCCTCCTCCTTGTTCTTTGTACTTTCTCAGCTGTGGTCACTGTGCTGGAGTTTTTGTAGGGAAAGTGCTGTTTTTAGGAACCTTATACAGAATTATTTAGATGTAAATCAAGTTATCCACCTTGTCCTGGTTTAAGAACTCTGAGGAGCCAGGCCTGGAGTTACAGGTCTGTGATCTGAGCTACTTGGAGTCTTGAGGCAGAAGGATTGCATGTTATAGTCCTGATTAGGCATACTGAGTGTTCAAACCTGTCTAAGCAACTTAGTGAGATTCTGACTCAAAAGAATATGTGAAACGAAGCTGAACACGGTTGATAAACTTTTAATCCCAGCATTCTGGGAAGCAGAGGCAGGAGGATTATATATGTGAGTTTGAGACCAGCCCAGCTTACATAGTAAGTTTCAGGCAAGCTAAAAGTGGTTGTGGTTGTAATTGTTCTTATAAAACAAGAACAACAAAACACATGTTGAAAACTAATCGTCTTTCCCCTGGGGTCTGGGCACAAGCTCAGGTCATAGGGATGTGCAGCACACTCTCTGCCTCCTCTGTCATCTCTCTGGCTCCACAATCTCAGCCTATTGGAATCAGGAATCCTGATCTCTCTTCTAATGCAGAGGCTCCTCAGACTGGGGTCAAGGGCTCCACCTGCTCACAAACATCAGGGCTCACCTGTCACAATCAAGCTGTCACCTGCAGCACTGACTGAGGGACACCTGAGGGCCCTTGTCACTGGGATCAGCCTGAGACCCAGACATGTCCTGTGGTGATGGTCACTGCTCAGGCCCTGGGGAGGCTCCTGTAATCTCTTGTGCTGTGACCTGGGAGTGAAATGCCACAGCCAGAATCTGTGGAGTCCAGGTCTGTGCCTTTGCTGGGAGCTGAGGGGTGTGCAGCTTAGGAGGGCTGGGTGCAGGGGGACAGCTTTAGTGCAGGTGACAGGAAATGCAAGTTAGTAATTGTCAAATGTCACCCTCAGTTGGGGGCAGCTCAGTGGTAAAGTGCCCACTGAGCTTTGGTCTCCAGTACCCATGTGAATATCCAACACAGTGTGACCCCAATCTTGGCAGAGGCAGGAGGATCCTGCTGTTCTGACTGAATTAGGGAACTCCAGACTTAGAGAGATGTCATGTCTCAGAAAATAAAGTAAGGTTGAGGAGCTGGAGCAATGGTCTCATGGTGGACTGTGCACACAGCTCTTGCAGAGAGAGGACCAGAGTTTCCTTCTATCATCCACAAGGGACGGCTCACAGCTGCCTGTCACTCAGTTCCAGGGGACCCAACATCCTCCTCGACACTGTACTATGTGCACAAACCCACACTCAGACACACACATACAGTTAAACATACAGATAAAATATTTAAAATGTTCAGGTTGAGCTGGAGAGATGGCTCAGAGGTAAAGAGCACTGACTGCTCTTCCAGAGGTCTGAGTTCAATTCCCAGCAACCACATGGTGCCTCACAACCATCTACAATGAGATTTGGTGCCCTCTTCTGGCAGGAAAATGCAGGCAAGAACACTATATTAAATAAATAAATCTTTAAAAAATAAGTTTTAAAAATTTCAGGTTGAACTTGGCATGGTGGTCAGGCTTTAATCACATTATTCGGAAGGCAGAGGAAGGCAGGTCTCTGTGAATTCAAGGTTACATGGTGAGACCCTGTTACATAAATAAATAAGGCTGAGACAATGCAGGAAGACACTTGACTATGCCTGGTTCCAAACCACCAACCATCCTTGTGCACTCGCACACACACACAAGTATGCTTTCACACACACGTATACAATAAAGAGCTATTTCCTGCATGAGGCAGGAGGGTCATAGGTTCTAGCCCAGTATGTCCCACAGAGTGAGTTCATGGACAAGGTAGGTAACTTGGTGAATCTGACCAAAAAACAAAGTGAAGGTGATATGGTGGCTGATCCTGCCATGCCAGCTCTCAGGAAGCTGAGGCAGAAGGATTGTATGGAGTTCTAGACAACCTGGGCTACAGAGTGGGTTCAAATCCAACCGGGCTATAGTGTGGAGCTGTCTCACAGAAACAAGAGAAAACAAACAAACAATCAAGTAAAGAGGATACAGGTGCACACACCACCATCTCTGCTTTCCTGGGCATTCTTGATCTAGCAGCACAAACAGAATGGAGGAAAATGTTCCTTGATGATCATCTGAAGCTGTTGAGAATGTGACATAACATAAACTGTCCCTCAAAACAGAGAGAAGGGAAATGTACACTCAGTGCTTCTGGAAAACGCTCTGTCTGTGAGAGTCATGGAGGGAGAATGGTGACCTTTGTCCTGTCCACCCATCTGAAACCTGGAACATCTAGATGCTCCTGCCCCAGACCCTGGCATGCACACACTTATGCAAACAGTGTCTGTGGAGTGTCCATTGCTAGACTCAGGGGAGGGCAGAGCTGAGTGCCTGCACCCAGGGCCTGACCCTCTGGATCTTATGTCCTACAGGGCAGACACCACCCAAATAATCACCTACACATGCAGAGGTGTGACCACACCAGCACTCCACAGGAAGGTACACTTGGGAGTGAGGTGCTGAACAGGATATTTGAGTCTAAAAGGAAGGTTTCAAACCTTCCCTGAGAAGCTGAGGTCTGAGTATGGAGTGGAGCTAACTAGGGGGACCCAGAGGCAGGAGCCTTCAGGTCAGGGCCCAGCAAACCCCAGGCTGTCTGCAGGTGGAAGCAGGGCAGGACTGGAAATGGAGTCCATGGAGTGAAGTGGGGGGTAAATAGTGAACAAGGGCTGCAGAGGTGGGCCCCCTCACAGGGCCTTGGAGACCAGGTTAAAGACGTGGGACCTGAACTCCAGTCAGTGGAACACCATTGAATGGGTTTAGGTGGAGAATGACACAATCAGATATCATTTAAATTCTCTAGGGTGGCAGGTGCAGGGGTGGGCAGTGGAGTGATAGACAGGTGGGGGATGGGCACTGGCCGTAATTCTAGATGTGAGGCAGAAGGATCTTAAGTTGTATGCTAGCCTTGGCTACAAACCAACACCCATTCAAACCCAAATCCATATAGAACAGGCAGGACACAACTCACCAAGACCTTCCTGCCTCTGTCTCCAGAGTGCTGGATTGAAGTGTGTGTCACCACCTCTGGCGGTGACTGTTTCTCAGCATTGGGAAGTTGGAACTGGAGAAAAAGTGGGCAAGCCCCACCCCACCATGTTTCCTCCTAACTTGTTGTTGTTGTTTAAATCCTGATGATTTTCTTTTTGACACTGGGTTTCATGTACCTGGAAATCAATATGTAGCCAAGGATCCTCCTGCATCCCCTCTGGAGTGGGAGGATTATAGGCTGTTCTCTATACTACTGTGTGAGCCATGCTCAGCCCTGATTTCCTTCTCCACCACTCTCTCTTGACTTCTTCCCGTCTCTGCCTCTATTTCCCCTCTTTTTCTGGGACACCTGCTCTGCTGTTCTCTCCATGTAGAAGCCTCTGGGACATTTGGAGGTGCCTCCTTCTGTCTCCATTCCTAGTGGAGTGTAATAGGACTTCAGGAAGCCCAGGGCAGGTGAGGCAGGCCGGAGGGCAAAGGCGGTGGAATCCTGGGTGAAGGAGCTGGTGTGCACTCAGCTTCTGGGCTAAAGAGCTGGGTCAGTAGAGGACTAGTGTCTGAACACGGTCTGAGAATGGAGTCATGGGAGGAGATTCTGAGTGCTGTGAGGAAACTCCATGAAACATTCCCCGGGTTCTTCACAACATGGAGTTGTTCTCAGAACACTTTACTCACCTGACATGTCTTAACCCTCAGAGTACAAACTGTCTGAGTGAAGTTGGCCGTGGCTGGAGGCTTTAGTCCTCTTCATTGTCAGGCTCCTCTCCCAGGTCCCATGGCCTCTAGAGACTAGGATTGATGGAAGTGGTTGCCATGGAGACATGGAGACAGTTATCTCTTTAAAATGACCTTATTGGGGAAATCCCATGGAGTCTGATGCATTCATGACACAAAACTAAAGAAATGTTAAATTCCTCAGATAGAGGACAAGGAGGTGGACACTGCCCAGGGACCCACTGTTTGCTCATTTAACTAAACAGCGTGGATTTCCTTTTCTCTCTATTTCTTGTGCTACTCCATTGGTCTAGCCCTGGACCAGGAGTCTAGGGAACATGGTATGACCCTTGGAGATACAGTGACCATCTCAACGTGACATGAAGAAGCCATAGCCCGGTCTTGTCCTAGATCTGACCTTCCTGACTCTAACTCCGAATTTCACACACATCCTCTTCCTCAACTGGAGGAATGACCACATGGCTCATAAGGCTCTGCTTAGGTGACCCACGGCTAGTGACATGGTGGTCCCCAAAGCCCCTGAGAGCTTCACTGTGGTAAAGGCCACCTTGCCTCCTCTCTTTTAGGCAAAACATCTTAGTTTTTTTTTCTTGACAAAAGTACCATGTGGGGGAACTGACTTATTCTGGCTCACAGTCCAAGGGTATAGGCCATCACAGTCCTGGGAGTCAAATGACAGGACCCTGAAGCAGCTGGTCACATCACAGGTGCTGTCAGGAAGCAGAGAGTGATGGGTAATTGTCCTCAGCTCACTGTCTCCACTTTATATGGCCCAGGATCCTCTGCTAGGGAATGGTTCCACACACAGTTTAGATGGAAGTCCATATCAATTAGCATAAAGATAACCCCTCACAGATATTCTCAGAGGCTAACCTTTGTCTAGATAATTTTGTTTTTGTTTTTGTTTAATTTGTTTGCTTTGAGACAGGGTCTCTTAACATACCCTGGTTGTCCTGGAATGCACTATGTAGCTGAAATGGCCTCAAATTCCCAGAGATCCACCTGCCTCTGCCTCCTGAGTTCTGGGATTAAAGGTGTGTGTCACCATGGCTTGCTAGTCTGGATAGTATCTGAAAGTGCACCGAGGCTTGTCTGCTGGGTGATTTGGAAACATTAACCATCACAGTCTTGCACAGGCTGACCTTGAACTTGCCGAGTGGACAGGCTGAGAACTCCTGGTCCCTCTCTGTCTACCTCCTGAGAGCTGGGACACGGCCTGTGTCACTCACCTATTGTCCCCATTCTGCAGGCCAGGACACCACAGACAGATCAGTGGCTTGTGCAGGTGAAGCTCCTGTCCACGGTTGCCTTCCTTCATCCTTCCCTACCTCTGTCCTCCACACAAGTCCAGCTGCTCTTGTGTATGTGTGTGCATTTTATCTCTCCTCTTGCTCAGTCAGTAATGCTGCCTTGACAGTGGAGAATGTGGGGAGAAAATGCCCCATCTGGGGTTGGTGATGAGAACTTGCACCCCCCTCATATGCCTCTTCCTCCCGGCACTGGGGAAGGCCTGTTGGCAGAGGGAGGGGACACATACCCAGGGAGACCTGCCCACTGGCCTGCTCACAACCTGTGCATTGCTGGAGTACAAATTAAGGGAATGCAGCTGGGCATGTGGTGCACGCTTTGATTCCAGCACTTTGGAAGTAGAAGCAGGTAGATCTCTGTGAGTTCAAAGCTAGCATGATTAGGCAGCCATGGGGACATAGTGAGACCCTATCTAAAAAAAAACAAGATGGAGTGTGTGTGTGTGCACGTGTGGGGCTGAGGTGGTTCCAGGATGGATGGAGAATGGGGATTCAGTAGGGGTGAGAGATCATCTGTACCTCTTTGGGACAATGGTGGCACATGGACAGGTCCACCATACTCAAGGGGGCTGAAGGATGGACGGGCTGTAATTAGTGATACCAGGGATCACACAAGAAAGTCCAAGGGATCCAGGGGTCACAGAAGAAAATCCAAGAGATTCAGGGAGAATGCGAAAAAATCCAGGGATCAGGGGAGGCCATCCAGCCCCCTGCAGCATCTGAGGCACTGACTCTTTACCTGCAGAGAGCCTAAGTAGAGGAGATGGGGCAGGATGCTGGGGGAAGTCTGGGGCAGAGGGTGCATTCTTCCTGCTGCAGAAAGCCTGTCCCTGGAACCCTAGGCTTGTCTGGGACTCCAGACCTCTGGTCACAACTGGTTCTCCCAGCCCACCCTCTTTCCTTTTCAGACATCAGTAGTGATGAGAATTTTCCCTTCAAACTTGCTCTGAACCAATGAGCCAACTCTCCAGCCCATCCAAATTAATTTTTAAATAGTTACCTATTGTGTATTAATAGAAAAGCAGTTTAATCTGAAAAATAAGTATTTTCCAAAATAAAGCAACAGTGTGAGAAGAATGGATTGTTTATCAATCACATTATGCTTTTCTGTGTCCCGTTCTTGGGGACATTTTGTTAGAAGATCACTGGATTTCCCTGTCTTCTTTGGCTTTAATCACCATTTTGTTTGAAGTAACTGGGGAGAAACATCCAACTTCACAGTCACACAGAAGAGCTGTTATGTTTAATGTCTTCAGGATGGACACTCAGTGTGATACAACAACAAAATAACACTTTTTAGCTTTTGTGTGTGTGTGTGTGTGTGAGCTGAGGATCGAACCCTGGGTCTTGCGATCCCTAGGCAAGTGCTCTACAACTGAGCTAAATCCTCAACCTAGCTTTTTTTTTTTAAAGGTTTATTTTATTTGATGTATGTGTTTTGCCTACATGTGGTTATGTACAACACAAGGTGCCCACCACCCTAGGAGGTCGGAAGAGGGCATCAGATTTCCTGCAGCTGTACAGGTGGTTGTGAGCTCATGGGTGCTGGTTCAGTACAAGGGAGGGATGGGGTGGACTGAGGAGAGGGTGCTGCCTGCAGGAAGCAGAGTGAGGCCCATGTGTCCCTCAGTCTTATTTATTGCTGTAATCATCAAAATGAACCTGGCAGAGAAAGGGTGTATTTCACTTACACTTCCACATCACTGTCCATCATCAAAGGGATTCAGGCAGGACCTGGAGGCAGGATCCTGGAGGTGGGAACTGAAGCAGATACCATGAGGAACACTGCTTCCTGGCTTGCTCCTCCTGACTTGCTCAGTCTACTCTCTGAGACACCCTAGGAGCACTGCCTAGCTGTGGCCCCGCCCACAGTGGGCCAGGCACTCCCATATCACTCATTAAAAGAAAGCACCCTAGAGGCTTCACTAAAGGCAACATGGGGGTGAGGGGATTTCTTCAGTTCAGGCTCCTCTTCCCACACCATGTGGGTTTGTGTCAAGTAAACAAAGGCCAGACATCAGGAGCTCAGGATGCAGGGTCCCTGGGACTGAGAACTGGGGAGGACCTTCTAATCCTCTCAGAGCCCCACTCTGGTGACTAAATCCCAGCATGGGAGCCTCTGGGGCCATTCATACTCAGAGCCCCACAGGATGTTAGAGAATTAGCAGCAGATCTGCACCATCAGTCAGACTGAAGTGGGAGGGCAGGTATGGAGGGCACCCCAAGTCTCTGTCCTTTATGACCCGCTAATGTAGGCACACACAGGGAGGTGATCTTCTTGCTCAGTGACCTCAGCCTCATCCTGGGAAGACAGTGATGGCAGCAGGCCAGGCTCCTGTGACAGAGCCAGACAGTTGTCCACCTTGTGTGTAGCAGGAGAGGACACAAGGGCCCTGGAAGCAGGATGTGAGACCCTAAGGTGCCCTGTTACCTCAACTCCTGGGTCCCTGGTGGAGCAAGGAGACCCTTCATCCAAAAGATTTTTGTCCAATAAACCTTCTGCTTGGGTAAAGAACTTGTGAAACAGACTGGGTCAGCTGTAAGTGTGAGTTCATGTGTCAGTCCACTTCTTCCAGTCACTTCTACATCACACCATCCCTGTCTGCATTTCCCACACAGGCCTCAGCGTCCCCAGTGGGACACAGCCTGTCCTGAAGGAGGCTCACCAGCACCTCTGTCCCACAGCAGCAGGAAGCTGTGCAGAAAGCAGGTTAGTGTCTCAGCTCGTCCTTCTCCTCACGGGACCTGTGACACCAGCCTCTCAGCTTGGATTTGTTTCACCATTTCCAAGAGTTTGGAGGATTGTCCTGCCTTCAGCTGCATCCCTTGGCCTGGACAGGCAGCCCCATGTGGGTGCAGTGTCGAAGGAGACCACAAGAGGGCGGCAGTGCCTAGAGCTGGAGTTCAGGGCAGACTTGAGCCACACCTTCACAC
>NW_023413842.1:0-15618 GCF_903995425.1 Onychomys torridus | reverse complement strand
AAATTGTCATTGCTACCTTTTCCTGCTCATCCTGGCTGCAGCTGCTTTACTTGGATAGGGAGGGGGGGACATATTAGGTGGCTAAGCAACCTCTGTCAGTAGTATGTAGTTGGTTAAGTAAAAGCCAACTTCCACTCAGAAGTAAAAAGCTGAGGAGAAATTTTAGGAAATAGCACCTGACTGAGCGAGAAATAAAACTTAATTTTGCACAAGAAGAAACTTGGCAAACCTATGCCTGGCCTGGCCTGAAGGCAATCTCCTTGGGTCAGTGGGGTAGTGATTGCTTTAACTACAGTAGAACTAGCAAATGGACTAAAAACATCATCCCAGGGAATGTGAGGCAGTTAAATCACCTTTAAATTAGTTCTTGTATAATAATCTGGGATGAAGATAAGGAGTTGAGGATTTAATTGTTAGCGGTTCTTTTTCTCTATCTGTGGGGTGAGATGAGCTAATGTTTATTTCTCTGTATTTGTCCTTGGAAAAAGGTCTTTGCTGAAATACTTTTTGTCCAGGAATGGCCCTGGACCAGATAAATAAGTTAATGACAACATCGTGGGGGACAAGTTACCCAATTACCCCAAATGTATAGGGAAAGTTATACCCAAGATTGAGATAAAATTGTGAGATTATATGTACATATAACATGGAGATGCATGGTAAATAGGGAGAATCATAGCTCTTATTGCACAAGAAGTTTACAACAAGAGAGAGCCAGTTCATTCAAAAAGCAGCAATTCCACAATACCTTGCATGATGTTTCCTCTAACAGAAACTTAGTTCTGATCAAGTGACCTTCTGAACTCTAGTTGTCACTGCTGTATACTACATGGACTTTTGCTATCAATGGGCATCCTTCCCACTTTCTTGTGACTTATTGACCCCTAACATTCTACCTAGCCATTTCTAGACTATAGTTTGAGCACATAAATTTCCTAATTGATCTTAGCCTTTAATTGACCCTACCAGAGAATTCCCCTTTAGTCACTCCCCTTTTGGGTTGTAATTGGAAGCTGACAATTATTGCTTTATGTGGATCCTTATCACCTCTCTCTGCGACCCTGAAAACTTCAACCCTCGCATTGCTTTGCCAAAGAATTACTGTTTGGGTATATATACTGGTTCTCTGAGAGCACTGAAGAGAATTGATTGAGAAGAACAAAGATGAGGACACAGAGACAGAAAGAACTAGATAGGCATGAGAGAAGAGTAGAAAGGACCGAGACCAGGAGGGACTGAGAGAAGTTAAGTATGAGAACAGAGAAGAAACTGTGTAGATAGAGTTGACTTAGAAGAATAAAGTGAATGGACTAAGGAACTCAGTGTTCTAGATTCATTGACTATCCTTCAGATTAGAATCCTCAGCCATTTGTTGGACTCTTCCACAGACCCTGGGAGCAAACAATATAGGCTGCACCTATTATTGTTTGTGTTACTTTTCAAATGAAGAATGCATTCCATATGATACTATAGCTTCTTTAAATCACCTCAAATCTAATATTTCCACTGGAGTCCAGTTAGCTAGTGCAAACCCTTGAGCATTTGGCAGTTCCTGTAAGGTTACCAGGTAGATTAATGTTTGCTGTCTGGTAACCTGAAGCTGTTTCTCTGTAACCATATGATTCAATCCTAAGATACATTCACCTTTAAATTCTTCTGTCTGGGTCTGAATTTCTCTATAATTCATTTTAACAGGTTTTTCAAAAGCTTTTATCTTGGCACTCAAATTGACCAATAAAATAAAAATGATCAAGCAAATAATATATTCATAATTAATATTATGTTCATTCCATCAACGTTATTTATCCTCTCATTTAATTGTTCCATTTTCAGACTGCCTAATGTGTTACCAAATAGAGACCAAATTCCTTCCATTGTAAAAATGTTTCCCACTTTTTAATGTGAGAAAAATTCTCTTTTAACTAATTTCTCCTTTTAAGATACCTTAATTGACTTACCAAGTCTGCCAACTGCATAGAACAGTAGAAGTCTGAGGGAATTTCAAAATAGCGACCTAATGAGGAAGCAGTCTGAGATAAGAATCCAGACAGAGCCCACCACCCACCAGGAGAGAAAAAGCCAAAGAGACTTTGGCCCATGTGAGGTGGAGATCCAGCCTCATGCAGCTCCAGCCTGAGCTGTGCAGCTCAGGCCTGAGCCAGGGATCCTGTAAGGCCACAAGCAGCTTTTTAGGCAATTCTTGCCACAATCCTTGGAGCACCAATTGTAACGTGAATCTTAAAAGGTCTTATAAAATAAAAAACATGGAGCCAGAAATTGGGGTTAAAGCTGAGAGATCAGAGGAACAGGACAAGCCACAAGCCAACCTCTCCTCACTGACCTTCAGACTCCAAAGAGACCTACTTCCTGTATACCCAGGTCTATATTCCATTCTGTTCTGCTAACTCATTTCCTCTCTCTGCCCAGCTACATCACTTCCTCTTCCTGTCCAGCTCTGTCACTTCCTGTCTGTCTATACAGACCTCCAGCCCTTTATGCTTAACTAGTGTTGGAATTTAAGCCATGTGCCACTATACCTGACTCTGTTCCCAGTGTGGCCTTAAACTAACTGAGATCCAGACAGATCGCTGCCTCCCGAGTGATAGGATTAAAGGCATGTGCTACCATTGCCTGACTTCTATGTCAAATATAGTGGCTGGCTTTGTCTTCTTTCCTCAGGTAAACTCTATTTATCTGAGGCACAGATGGATTATCACCACCATGGGATCTGTTTTTACATCAGTACCATGCTGTTTTATTAATATGGATCTGTAATATAACTTCAAATCAGGTATGGTGATAACTTCAGTGATTTGGTTTTTGCTTAGGATTGTTTTACATCTCCAGAGTCTCTTGTGTTTCCATATGGACTTAAAATAGCATTTTTTGTGTGGAGGAGAGTGTGTCTGTTTTGTTGTTTTCTTCTTTTTTCTTTTTTTTTTAAAGATTTATTTATTCGTTGAGTATATAGTGATCTGACTGCATGTATGTCTCCACGACAGAAGAAGGCATCAGATCTCATTATAGATTGTTGTGAGCCACCATGTGGGTGCTGGGAATTGAACTCAGGACCACTGTAGCAACAACCAGTGCTCTTACCTTCTGTGCCATCTCTCCAGCCCCCGTTTTGGTTCTTTCAAGACAGGATTTCTGTGTAATGGTCCTGGATGTGCTGGAACTCACTCTGTGGAGCAGACTGGCCTCTGCCTCCCAAGTGCTGGAATTAAAGTTGTGAGCCACCATACCTCACTTAAGATTGCTTTTTCTGTTTCTATGCAGAACGTCACTGGATGTCTGGTTGAGATTGTTCAGTATTGACTCTATATTGGGTTTTGTAAGATACTGTTTTTTCACAATTATTAATCCTTCAAATCCATGAGCATTCTTTACATCTTCTATATCTTACTTGACTTTTTTTTCTTGAGTATTTTGAACTTTTCATTTTAGAGATCTCTCATATCCTTGGTTAGGTTTTTCCAAGGTACTTTTTTTTTTTTGATGCTGTTAAAAATAGGATCACTGTTAGGTGATGGTAGCACACCCCTTTAATCCCAGCACTCAGGAGGCAGAGGCAGGCAGATCTCTGTGAGTTTGACTCCAGCCAGGTCTACAGAGTGAGTTCCAACACAGCCAAGGCTGTTACACAGAGAAACGCTGTCTTGAAAAAAATGGATTACTTCCAAGATTTCAGGGTTTTTTTTTTTTTTGTCATTGATATATAGGAAGGATTTGTGTATTGTTGCTTTTGTGTCCTTGCACTGAATGTGTGTATCAGTTCTAAAAGTTTTCTCATTAGTCTTTAGGGATTCTTATTGATGTAATTATTAAGGCCACTCCACGTAGTTAAAAGGGAGGTTTATTTTGTGGGGTAACTTACAAATGAAGGGATAGGTTGTAGGGTATGGCAAAGGTATGGTGCAGTCTGGCAGTGTTCTCTGGAGAACTCTGCTTGGTCTACCTCCAGCGTCCAGGGCCCCAGAACCAAGAGAAGCCTCTGCTCTCTATCCTGTGTCTTCAGCTTCCTCCCTCAGCCCTGCCTTGTGGGTGTGACCATTACAGAAGCCTCAATGGGGGTTGAAACTTCCAGACCAAGGCTGGGATGGCTACCCACTACAGAGTCTTATGTATAAAATCATAACATCTGCAGATAGGGGCCTTGACATCTTTCCTTTGCTGTTTGTATCCTTTTATGTGCTTTCCTTGGCTTGCTCCAGCTAAGCCTTCCAGGACTGTACTGAAGAAGAATGGAAAAGTTGGACACCTTTGTCTCCTTCCTTATTTTAGTGGAAATGCTTTGAGTGTTTTCCCCATTTAATATCATGTTGGCTGTAGGCTGTCATATGTAGGCTTTATTATGTTACTTTTTATTTTTTTATTTTTTTATTTTTTCCTAATCCAAGTTTCTTATAACCTTTATCATGAAGAAATGGTAGGTTTTGTCAGTGCTTTTTCTACATCTGTCAAGATGTCCATGGGGTTTCTGTCCTTGGTTCCATTTGTGTAACTTAGAACATTTATTGGTTTACACCTGTTGCTTTCCTATATCTTTGATCAAGTTGCACCACCAACTTCATCATGGTGAATGATCTTTTTGATGTATTTGCAAGTATTTAGTTGAAATTCATCAGGGAAATTAGTTTGTTGATCCTCAAACCCCATGTCTTTATCAGCCTTTGGTTTGGAAGTGTTTCTTCCATTTCTATGGAGTGGCTTGAGAAGCATTGGAGTGTTTCATAAACATCACCATGACTCCATCTGGGCTTGGACTGCTTTTTGTTGGGAGAGCTTTAATTACTGCTTAAATTGCATTGCATGTTATAGATCTTTTTAAACTGTTCATCTCATATTGGTTCAATTTTGGTAAGTCATATCATCTAAAATTCACCCATTTCTTTTTGATTTTCCAGCTTAGTGGAATATATATTTTCAGCACAAGACCTGGTATATTGTGTAAGTTATGGTTTTTGTTTATTTGTTTTAGTTTGGTGTGTATGGGTATTTTGCCTGAATGTGTGTCTGTGCATCATATTTTGCAGTGCCCAAGGAGGCCAGAAGAGGCCATCAGATCCCTGGGACTAGACTTATAGACCAGCTGTGAACTACCATGTGGGTGCTGGGAATCGAACCCAGGTCCTCTGGAAAAGCAACCAGTGCTTTTACCCACTGAGCCATCTCTGACCTCCAGACCTGATGGTTTTCATTTCACTGGTATCTGGTGTGATGGTCCCCTTTTCACCTCTCATTGTGTAAGTTGGTGTCTTCTTTCTTTTGGTTAGTTTGGTTAAGGGTTTGTAATCTTATTTATCTTTTCAAAGAACCCACTCTTAGTTTCAATTATTATATTTTTCTTTTCATTTCTATTTCATTAATTTGTGGACTGATCATAAAGATTTCTTTCTATTTACTTACTTGAGGTTTGGCTTATTTTTTTTTCTTTTTACCCAAATCTTTTAAGGTGTATCATTCAGTTGGTATTTGCAATGTCTCTGATTTCTTCATCAACATGCAGAGCTGCAAAGGTCCCTGTAGGACTGCTTTCATTGTGTTCCAGATGTTCTGAGACATTGTTTTCACTGACATTTAGTCTAGGACCCATTCATTGTTCAATAGTGTGTTGCTTCATCAATATCAGTTTGTGTATGCCTTAGGGTTTCTCTTGATGTTCACTTGTAGACATGTTCCATTGTGATGAAATAGGATACAAGGAATTACTTCCGTTTTCCTAGGTTTGTTAAGACTAAACTTGGGTATCGAATTCCTGCTATTTCATTTGTTTTGTAACTTTTGGGGCTGTCCTTCCTTAGTATTTAATTCTAGCATGGGTCATCTGGCCTGAGACTCATGGGTAGATTTTTTTTTTCTCTTTAGTCAGGATCCCTTTAACTGTCATCTACAGAGCTGGCTTGGTATAGTCATAAATTATAGTCATAAATTACTTTATCAACAATGGCAGGTAACTTTGCCTGTGTATGTTATTCCACACTGGCAGTTGACTTTCAGGACTTGATAAATATCTCAAGCCCTTCTGGATTTTAAAGTTTGTTGACTAATTGGTATTATTTGTGGGGGTCCAGCTCCTACCTTTTGAAGGGTTCTTAGAGGAGAGAGGAATTAAGAAATGTCAGATAGAAAGAGAGATCTAGATCACAAGAAGAAAGACAGAAACACAGGATACCTTTGGGAGGGCCTGGGTCAATACCCATCAGCCTTGTCCTTTCTTGAAAAGGGCTTTTATAACATGCCAAGGGGTGGAGCAAAAGAGCTCCTGTTTGCAAGATCAGAGCACACTGTCAGCCAAGTGTAATCACGCCCCTGGTGAAATCATCCCATTGTGCAGCCCTGCTGGGTGAAGCAGCTCAGAGTCTCTGACCCTGAGTAAGTTCTCACTAAGGAAGCATCTGTGGGCTCCCACAGTTACTCAGATGGGCTGCGGCTTGGTGCTCCCTCTTGCCGCCCACCTTCAGTATACTTCTGTCTGTGTCTGTAGCATTCTAACTGTAATATGACCAGGGAGGAACTTTTTCGGGTTTGTTCAGTCCTATATGCCTCCTGTATCTAGGTTGGCATTTGTTTCCCTAACTAGGAAACTTTCTGTTGTGATTCTCTTGAAAATGGCTTCTGTGCCTTTAGAATGAGATTTCTCCTTCTATACTTATAATCCATAAATTGGATCTTTTCAGAATGTCACGTGTATCTTGGACTTCCCACCAGTACCTTTTATTGTTTGATCTTTATCCTTGTGGGATTGTTTCGTTTCCTCTTCTGTCCTCTCCTTAACTCGTTCTGTTGCTGAGACTCCCACAGTTTTAAATTTTGACTTGCCAGGGTTTATTTCCAGCATTTCTGTTTGGCTTTCTTCAGTGTCTCTCTCTTTGTTGACTTTTTCTTTATAACATCCATCACCTATGGATTGCCCAGAGTCCAAGGAAGATGCTATGTCTGGCATAGGATATCTAAGGGAAAAAAATCTATGTACACTATGCTCTCATGTCTGTTAACTTTATTCCTCTAAGACAAAATTCTATCAATTCAGCTACAGCTCCATCAGGCATTCAGGCAGGAATAAATCTAGATACATCAAGCTCTTTTTGTCCACTTTATTTCTCTGGGATGAAATCCTGTCTACATAGCTTCAGTTCTGTCCTGGCACTCAGTTCCTCTTTATTCCCTCATTTACTGTCCTCTCATAGTCCTGCTAACAACTAAGCTTTTGTGCTTCCAGCCCCATTTTCATCCTCTGTTTATTCATCCTCCATCTCTACTTGCTCTCTACTCCTGGCTCTGTTGAACTCTATAAGAGTTCTTGTTGGTTAAATCAGCACTGCTGGTGGCTGGCCACTTCCCGTGCAGCCATGCCGGCAGAGGACCGTGCTGGAGGAAAGTCACAAGCCATGTTTACTTTTCTAGACCTTTATTGAGAGAGAAAGGGAGAGAGGAGAGAGGGAGAGAGAGATGGGGGAGAGAGAGGGAGAGAGGAAGAGAGACAGAGAGACTGCATCAAGGGAAGAGAGAAGGAGGGAACACAGAGGTTCTTCCCGCTTTTTAGGCTGGCCCTTGTCCCAGGATGATGACATAATTAAACACAAAACCCCGTTACATCTGAGACTTTTACTTGTTTTTTTTTTTTTTTTTTTTAAAGCAGGTAGATGGGAATAGGGACGTTGTTCCTCTCAAAAACTGCTTCCAGCTGATTTTTTGGGTGTCAGTTGGCTCTTGGGGAATGGAGAAGGGGAGTCTTCAGAGGTACAAAGGCGTTGTGGCATGCTGTCTGTCATCCGTTTGTTCTGGAGACATGTATCCCTCTTGGCTGTGGCTGGGAACTTTCTTTTTGACAAGATGCTGGTGACATAGAAAAGCTTAGAGAGAAACAGTCATTATTATTTTATGTTGGTAAATCTAGCTTGTCCAGATGGATTTTGAAACATGTCAAGCTTTATCAGAGACAGATTATTTTAAAGCACCTGCTTCCTTTACTAGTTCAGCATCCAGGAGACAGGTGATCAATTGTTAAATGCATCTCACAGTAATAGATGTTTACGTTCAAGTTTTTTGTAGCGCCCAGACACTTTTGGATCTGGGGGTGTAAATACCTTTTAGTTGTTACAGTTTCTTACTTGATGATCTTTGGACTCCAGTTCTGTGGTGACCCTGTACCATTAGCTGAACAGTGAATTAGAACAGGGAACTGGGCAGAGAGAAGCTTGTGGTGCATGAGAAATTGTTTTTTGGAATTAGGGACAAGGCAAAGATCATGGCCCTGTCTGTTTGCACATGAGAAACACAGGCGGTAACTTTGAAGTGAGACAATGTGAGCTCTTATCTTAGTTGGAAATCAAATAATTTAAAGAGAACACAATAACACACATGATCCAGACTTTTGGTGTATTTTACATTTTATATGGATTTTTTGTTTTATATTACTTCATGTCTCTTAAAGGACTTCATTTTATTATTTTTAAACTGATTTTCTTTCTATGAGTGTCTATAGCCTTTCTCCTTTCTCTTCCACACCATTGTACATTTTTTTTTAAAACACATTGCAACACACTTAGAGGTTTTTTTCTTTTCCCATCTGGATCTGTCTTTGCTGTGTATCTGTAATCTTTGCTTTGTACATGAGAAAAACTTACACACAAGCCATGCAGCTTAGCTCATGTTCTGCTGGAGGGGCTCACTCTGGCAGCTTAAGCCCTCTGGCAGCAGCATCTCTGTATCACGGCCAGCAAGAGAGATATGAGACTAAAGCCCTGTTTGACTCAGTTTTTATGTGTTTAGAACATTTTTTAAAGCTTTCTTTGGTTTTATGTGGCTATATGTTGTCTGACAGTTGGCACCATATGTAGGTGGAGTTTTCTACCAGGACTGCCGGCTCCCAAATAACCACACAGTGACTTATTATTAACTCTAAATGTTTGGGCATAGCCTAGGTTTGTTACTAGGTCTTACTACTTAAATTAACTTATATATCTTATGTACACTCTGCCCACGTTAGTACCGTTTTTTTGAGCACAGTATGTTCATCTTGCTTCTCTCTGTATCTCTGATTCCTTCTCTCCACCCTTCTTACAAGGGTTCTCTTAGTCTCATCTTCCTGCCTAACCTTAACCTGCATAGCTATAGGCCAGTCAGCTCTATATTAAACCAACGAGAGTAACAAATATTCACAGTGTACAAAAAGATTGTTCCACAGCAGGACTCTGCTATTCCTATTCACTTAGGGGACTCTGCTGCTCCTGTGTGGCCACATGCATGGGATTTTGCTGTTCCTATGGAGGCCTCAATTGTAGGACTTTGTTATACATATTGAGACCTCACATTTTGGACTCTGCTGCTGCTATGGAGACCTTAATTATGGGCTTCTGCTGTTCCTATGGAAGCCTCATTATGGGCCCCCACTGTACTTATGGAGGCCTCAAATATGGTAATCTGCTGTTGCAATGTGGGCCTCACTGATGGGCCTCTTCTTCCTATGGAGGCCTCAGTTATGGGACTGTGATGTTCCTAAGGAGGCCACATGTATTAGCCTCTGCTGTTCCTATGGAGGCCTCACATAGGGGACTGTGCTGTTTTCAAGGAAGGCCACACTTATGGGTCTCTCATGCTTCTGTGGAGGACCTCATTGATGGACCTGTGCAGCTCCCAAGGATGCCCTCCCTTATGGGCCTTACTGTGTTAATCCCATTCCTATTGGAGGCTTACTAAAGGTGACTCTAAGGTTCCTATGGATATCTCACAAATGGGACACTGCTATTGCTATAAAGGTCTCACATATGGGACTCTGATAACCTACAACAGGTTCACTTAGTGGACTCTCTTACTCCTATGGAGGCCTCACATATTCAACTCTGTTGTTGCTATGGAGGCCTCATGGATGGGACTCTTCTCTTCCTATGTAAGGTTTGCATATGGGTCTCTGTTGTTTCTATGGAGGCCTTATATATGGGCCTTTGCTGTTCCAATGTAGGCCACACAAATGGGACTCTGTTGTTCCTATGAAGGCCTAATATGTGTGACTTTGGTGTTGCTATGGATGACTCACGTATAGGACTCCACTATTGCTATGATCTGATGCTGTTTCTACTGAAGCTTCATTTATGGGCTGTTGCTGTTTCTATGGAGGCTTCACATATGGGACTCTGATGTTCTCATGTAGGTCTCACCTATGGACTTCTGCTGTTTCTATGATGTCCTCACATATTGGACTGTGTTGTTCCTATGAAGGCTACACATTTGGAACTTTACTGTTTATATACAGACTCCACATAATGGATTCTATTGTTCCTATGGAGGCCCCAGAAATTGGACTCTGTTATTCATATGAAGGCCTAACTTATGGGGTCTAATGTTCCTATGGTGGCCTCATCTATGGGACCCTGCTGTTGCTCTAGAAGCCTCACATATGGACCTTTGCCATTCCTATGGAGGGAAAGTGAGAAATACACAGAGTCTATTTAGAGGGCAAAGAATTTATTTATGGGAAAAACTCACTGTACAGAACAGAATTGACCCAGGTTCTGGAATGCTGTTCCGGCTGCCCACATCAGTCCTGCATCCAAGTCCCATGAAAGAGCAAAGAGAGCGATGCCTAAGAGGCCATGCCCCAGGGGCATGTACTTCAAGGTCATAGGCAGGCAGAGCAGTTACCTGATGCATCTCTAGGGGCAGTGATTCAAGGTCATATATAGAACAACTACCACTAAGTCTCCTCCTTTTGTCTAAATAAGAAAGTTCTAACCTAATACAAGACTACATACAATACTAATGATTTTCAAGTATCGTCCAGGAGAGAGGAAAGGTAATTACCTAAACAAAATAGAAATATAACCAGCAAGAAAAACATCAAACAAGAGACACACACTGAAATCCAGAGATGTCCAGAACATAGGTAAATGGCATGTTACAGAGATTATTCCAAAAGCTGTCTTATCCTGAAGAATCTGAATCTAGTACTTAATATGTTCTAGTTAAAATATGAGAAGGTTGTAACTGTAACTATTTAGTCTTCAAGTCCATCAAAGATCTGAGAAGGAACACAACAATACCTGGGAAAACAGAAAATGCAAGGGAGCATTTTCTGAAAATCTTGCAAGAATAGATATGGAGAGCTGACAGCCTGGACAGTCACCTAAAGTTTCTCTGCACCATTGGGCATCCAATTTTGTAACAGGCCTAGAATATCTGACAGACTATTTTCAGAAGCAGGAAATTTGAAAGGACCTACCTTGTCTTAGCAAGGTTCAGTAGTCACTGTCCCTTGTGTTCTGCTTGTCCGGAAAGGACAGTGTGCATACTGTCAGCAGTCAAGGCGAGGGCAGTTCTTTGCACAGCAGGCCATTTTGTGCAAGGAAGAAGACAAACTTTCTTTCTTTCTCCCCCCCCCCTTTTTTTTTCTTTTTCCTTCGAGACAGGGTTTCTCTGTGTAGCTTTGAGCCTTTCCTGGAACTCACTTGGTAGCCCAGGCTGGCTGGCCTCGAACTCACAGAGAACTGCCTGGCTCTGCCTCCCAAATGCTGGGATTAAAGGCGTGTGCCACCACTGCCTGGCTGAAGACAAACTTTCAAACAGAGTGTCTTAGAAGCCAAACATTCTCTCAGGATCAGATGGGTGCTGCCAGGAGCAATTGTGTCTCATGTCAACAGAATTCTAAGTTATCAAAACATTTAAATGCCATATTTTCTAGGTCTATGAAGTGTTTGAAGATACCTATCCATCTGTCATATGTTTTTGTGAATCTGGAAAACTTAACTAACATAACTATAGAAATGACAAGCATGAGTGACTATTAATCTGTAAGACCTATCTACCTAAATAAACTAAGGACTAGGGATTCACATTAACAAGGTAAACAGTCTGTAAACAAATGTACAGTATAAGGATAGCATTCTCAAAATTGTGACAATATACTACATATCTTAAATAGAGGTAGAAATGTATAGTGCAATATGCAATATGACAACAATATCTTTAATATGTATCAATATACCAAATATCCTAAACAGAGGTAGAACATGCATACAATATGACAAATATAATTTTACATTTATATCGATATACAAAATAGTTCAAACAGTAGGAATATATGTACAACAAATATAGTTTTGTATTTGTATCAATATACAAATTATCTTAAACAGGAATATAAAAATAGTTTACATTTTTATCAACATATAATAATCCATTGTTAGTACAAATTATCCAAGGCTGATAGTTCACTAAATCAGTTTACTAGTAGGTACAATAATCTACCTTGATATCCTATACTATGCATTCCCCATTTTCTTTTCTGAAGGAGAATACTGAGTCTAAATTTTATTGTTCCACCCCCCAACCCTAACCACTTGTCCATTAACTCTGAGAAAAATGAAACCTTTGGGAGAGGAGGTGTCATTTTCTTAGAATTGCTTCCTGCTGTTTAGGGGGCGGTGGTATCTCTGTGGGGTCCTGTAAGAAAGCTTAGATAGTTAGGTCTCAATAGGACTAACCATAGAATCTGCAGCCAGTCTCAGAGTAATGAGTAATGTTGTCTGAGATTCTGGCTACAAGTGTGATATGATGGATCATCTCATCTTGGAACTGTCCTGAAGAGTTTTCAGTCCAAAGCTGATCATTGGGTACTGTTCTTAGGCACAATGGCATCATTCTGAACCTGGTAGAGTTGTTGGAGCCCTAGCTCCATCTTCCTTCTGGAGACTTCAGAGATTGCCATTGAAAAGACTTTCTTTTTTACTGTGGAAAACATGAACATTATTAATATCAAAGTAGAAAGTTTGGATTTATCATGAATCAAGAAATAACTCCTAGAAACAAGGACAAGCATGGAAAGAAATAGAATCTTGACAGCAATGGTCCCTAGATTATTGGTTTTCTTCTGTCTCACACCAGTTGGCTCTTCTGAGACAGAATCTCCTAATTTTTCTTCTAGCAATGTGCCTGGGTTTAGAGAAGGAGAGAGCCACATTCCAACTCCTTTAGGATTACTTCCTACAGGCAATGGAGTTTGGTTATAGAAGAAACAAGTAAGACTTTTCTTTTTCTTCAATTTTCTTGGCTTGTTGCTAAGTGATGGAAAAATCCCTTTTTAAACCTTTGTCATTTACATGGTGTTTCTCATAAAATTCTGAGGCATCTACCACATTCCCTATTAATAACTGATCAATCTCATTATTAACTTGTGCTAAAGGACCAACCTGGCAAACCCATATGGGATCTGATGTGTGATTATATAAGTATCCTTTTGCATTCTGTATTAGCATTATCAAAAGCTAAAGATTGAGTTAATACTTGTCTTAATTCTTGGTCTGATATTGTCTTGTTTATAGCCTTGGCCAGTCTTTGTAAAATATCAGTAAATGGTTCTTTGGACTCCTAGAAGACCTTCATATACATCTCAGTTGTTTTCCCTGGTTCTGTAATTTTTTTCCCAAGCATTTAAAGCTGCTGTATAGCATAGAGATAATGTATGCTTATCAAAGGTAGATTGTATATTTATATCAGTGAAACAGCCTTCACCAAGAATTTGATCTTGGGAGATGTCAAAACTTCTAATTTTATCTTGATGCTCAAGGGCTTAATCCTCTTCTCTCAACCAGCTTTTCCATTGTAACTGATTCCAGTCATCTGGCGTAATTCTATTTCCAGAGGACCACATGTTGTTTGAATTTTAGATGGTCTTATAATAAAAAACCTGAAACCAAATATTGGGGTAAATGCTGAAAGATCCAAGAGACAAGGAGCAAGCCACCCCCACATCTCAACTCTAGGACTCCTCAGCCTGAAAAGCCTCAGCCAATGGGCTTTTGTCCAGGTTGGCTTTGAACTCACAGAGATCCAGACAGATCTCTGCCTCCCAAGTGCTAGGATTAAAGGTGTGTCCACCACTGCCTGGCACCTATGTTTAATTTAGTGGCTTGTTCTGTTCTCTGATCTTCAGGCAAATTTTATTAGGGTACACACTGTTTCACCACATTTCCCCTCTTTTGTCTAAAATAATAAAAGGTTATAACTAATATAAGGAGAACTATATACAATAAGTACAATAACTATATATAACATATACAGTCAAGAATTACATTAAAAATGTTCAGTCCATAAACATTTGACAAATTCAGAGAAAACACTCCATTATTTATCCTATTTTGGTGACTGCACCCAAGTTCTAGGGTTGTAGACAGGTATGCCTTCATTGTGGGCTGTTTTGTGGCTGCTAGGACCCAAACTCAGGGCTTCACTTTTGGGCAGGAAGCACTTTACCCACTGAGTTTTCTCTCTGGCTCCTCAAACCACCTTTTTTTTCAAACCACTTTTTAACAGGGTCTCCTTTAAGATTTGGGAAGCCTGGTGCAAGAGTACCAATGAAGGCCCCTAGTCCCCTGCTAAATAACATACTCAGTATATTTCATTTTATATTTCATACTTATTTGCATATTTGAGCATCTTCCAGTTTTCCTACTTTGACTACTATAACCTCTAACAGAATTGAACACGTATAAAGTCATGGTTTGGGGCCAGAAAGATGGTTCAGTGAACAGGGCTCTTGCTGCCAAGGGCGGCAGCATGGTGGAATGAGAGAACTGACCCCACAAGCTATCCTCTGACCTCCACACTTGTGCATGGCATGTGTACCACACCCCAAATAAACAAATGTAATATTAATAAAAAATAAAGATCATTTTTGTAGAACTGAGAATCATAAACTATTGACAATAGCTAACTTGAACAACCATATTGTAGTTCTGTTGCTGGGTCAGTTATACTTGAATGGATAATAGGAATAGATGTACCCCATAAGTTATTAGTTATTCCAATAAATATTTTTTCTTCCCTTCATGTTAGCAGAAAATCACTCTATAGTTATAATTGAAATTTCAACATAATTTGATCTCTGGTGATAGCAGTGATCTAAAGTAGCTATGACTTACATAGAATGCAGTGTGTTTAAATGAGGTCAAAATCTGAGTATATTTGCATTATGAATCTGAGGAAAAATAAAAGGAGGATTATTGATACCTGGTATTACTGGACATATACTTAATTATGTAGGAACATATAGGGTTTATACTGTGTAAGAAGCATTTGACAAGCTGATTAATTTGTCTTTTCTCTTGCCTAAGTGCTTCCAGTGATCAGTTCCTCCCTGCTCTCTGAAGCTGGACGAGCTTCTGATGTCAATCGTGGTGCAGACTATAAACCATCATAGAATCCTGACAACTGCCTCGTCCTTCTATGCCATCTCAAAAGATCCATGTGGAGTCTTCTCCTGGGCCTGATGAGCATAAAGAGAGTAAATATGAAGGGCTACCACGTGCTCTGCTAGGGCTATGCTCTGGACCCAGGTGCTGAGGCTCCTGGGGATTTCATGTATATGTGTATGAGAAGGAAGTTGATCTGTGGAGGGTTCAAAAGTACAGAGCTTAAGACAGAGTATCATAAGGAAACTCTGTGGGAGCGTGGAAGTGTTTCAGTCTTGATGTGTATCGTATCATGATCATGTCAGTTTATGTTTGTTCAGATTTAATAATTGTACACTTAGTATTTGTGTGTTCTTGTATTCAGCAAAGTTTTGTTAGTATAAAAATAAAGGCTACAGAGAACACTTAATTATGTACACTAAGGGTGTTC
>NW_023413841.1:0-7034 GCF_903995425.1 Onychomys torridus | reverse complement strand
TCTGTTTGCTCTCTGTTCAGCTACATGACTTCCTTTTCCTTCCAAGCTCTATGACGTCCTGTCTATCTGTATAGACTTCCAGACCTCCATGGTTAACTGGTGTTGGAATTAAGGTATGTGCCACCACACCTGGCTCTGTTTCCAATGTGGATTGGAACTCACAGGGATCCTGCCTGCCAAGTGATGGTATTAAAGGCATGTGCTAACATTGGATGACTTGTGTGCTGTAACTGGCTTTTTCCGGTGATCTCCAGGCAAGCCATATTATTAAAGCACAGTCCAGAGAATGAATCATCCTATGCATTTGATTACTGAACTCCTCTTCTGGATAAGTCACCTTTTGATGGGCATTTACATGGGACACATGGCTTTTCACATTCCTTGCTCTGCAGAGCAGTACAAAGATTTCTTCCTTGAATGTCTTTCTCTCCAATTTTTCATTATTTGTTCCTCTTTATTGTTTTAATTTTTCTTTTCTCTTACAATACATACTGACCTCCCCTTCTTCCTCTGCTTTATTATCAATCCACATGAGTCTATTAAATGGGTAATGGAATTTATTAAGATATCAATTGAGGAAATACACTCACAATTACAGAATGGAGTTGACAGAGGAAGTCATTCTGTGATCTGACCCAGAGCAAATATACCTCACAAGCAGGACCAGGGAGAAGGGGCCTGTGGCCTTTCTGTAACTCCTTATATGAGGTCAAGTACAATGGCAGGAAGCACCGCCTCCTTTGGGCCATATAATCCAAGGTCGTGGGTAAAGCAAATACCACTATATTTCCCCATTTAGTCTAAATAAAAACGTGCTAATCTTAATGCAAACTACATACAACAAGAACAATTATCAAGTATATGTTCAGGAAAAACAAAGGGTAATGACATAAACAAAAATGGAAATACAACCAACAAGAATAATATTAAGGGGTTGGGGATTTAGCTCAGTGGTTGAGTGCTTGCCTGGCAAGCACAAGGCCCTGGGATCAATCCTCAGCTCCACATAAAAAAAAAAAGAATAACATTAAACAAGAAAGACATGCTAAATGTCCAAAACATGGGTAAATGGCACATTACTGAGATTATTGTCCTGTCTTGAAGATTCGAACTCTAGTTCAATGGCAGAACAGCAAGGCATAAAGGCATAGATAGACAGGAAGTAACTCGCATCTGTAAGCTGCAGAGTTGGTGAGGTAAGTTGGGCTGCTGGATTTCCCTATTTCCCTGATCTCTCTAAGGCTTTCACCCCTGAATTTGGCTCTTGTCTTCTTTTAATAAGACCTTCATAGCCAGAGAGGTGCAATGGAGGCCTACAAACTTGATATCCATGGATCTTACCGTGTTCACCATTTCCTGAAGTAGCTGTCATGTTACAAAGATAGAATGTCATTTGAAGACACAGTTACAGAGCCAATGATGTGCCATCAGCTTGGATGGCTGGGGTAGGATTCTCCAGGAGGCAGCATATGCTTTGACCCAGCATCCCATATATGATATGGTTTCTCCCTGGACAAGAACCATGGGTCCAGGCACCAGGTGGTAGAAAAGGGAATAGTTTCACTCACTATCACCCCCAATGACCCTTGGGGAAAAATTTGCTGCCTGTTCCCATGACTCTAAGTTCTGCTGGCCTAGACATTTTGGTTCCAGGGTGATAGTGTGGAGCTCTGCTCCTAACTGGTGCCACAACAAACATTCCATTGAACTGGAGCTCAAGCTTCTCCCAGGCCTCTTTGGGCTTCTTATGTCCTTAAGTCAACAACCTAAAAAAGAAATAACAGTGATAGGAGAGGTGATTGATCAAGTTTACCAAGGTGAAATTGGATTGCTGCTCCACAATGGAAGTCAGAAAGATTATGGCTGTTGGGCAGGAAATCCTTTAGGACTACTCTAGATTCCACCTTGTTTTATAATTAAAGACAATGGGAAACTACAACATTTTAATACAGGCAGATAACAAAAGACACAGACCCACCAGAATGAACATATAGGTCACACTTTTTGAAAAGAGCCAAAGATGGCTAGTTTTATTCTCACTGAATGAGAGGAAAAGCCATGTATTCAAAATTTATTCAAATTATGTAAGCTTTGATTTGGCCATAATAGGATCTTCTCTAAAACCTGGTTTTAGAGAACACCCAGGAAAAAAAGGAGAAATGGGGTTTTATATCCCCCCAAAATAGCGGAAAGGGTTTCCAGGGCTCGGGAGTTCCAGAGGAACTTTGATGATGTAGGTCCTTGGCAGAACAACGTCTTAGTTTCTGAGAGTAGAGGTCTGGGTATAGGGTGTGGAATACTTCCAATTCCAGAATCTTAAGTTTTACGGTAAATAGAAACAAAATTCTTTTGTCCCTGTAAAAAGATGGTTTCTGATATTAAGATGGATTCAGACTGGACCGTCAGTCGTAGAAGAAGGTAATTACAAATACTAGCTAAGGCATGTGAACAATTTCAGAAAGAAGGATTAGATTTGACATGAGTTATTTTGTTATATTTTGTTAAGAATGTGCTCATACAAATATTTGTGTTTGCTTCTTATTTCTTTATCATATGATGTGACAACAATCAAGAGAATACCAATGATTTTTATATTTCAGTTTGAGATACTAAAAGAATATCTCTCAAGGAATCTTGCTACCTATTCTAAATTGATAATGACTTTTTGTTGTATGGGGACATTTATAGCATGTTCAGTAAGAGTGTAACCTAGTTAAATATATATTGCCTTTGCAATTGTATGTATGATGAATAAATTATGATTAGTTATAAGTTAGTTATTGTTTTCATTTAGAAATTAATCACAGCATAAGGACATATGATTGAGTGTCAGGTTGACAAGAGGTAGACTCATAAAGGCTATTCTTGACTATCAACTTGACTATATTTGAGATGAACTAAAATCTGAAAATGAAATGCATACCAGTTAGGGCTTTTTTTCTTTATTATTATGTGTTTTAAATTTTATACATCAGCCATGGGTTCCCCTGTCCTCCCCTCTCCTCCCCCCACCTCCACCATTCCCCAGCCCCTCCCCTCCATTCCCATGTCCTCCAGGATCAAGGCACCCCTGGGGATTCATTTAAACCTGGTGGATTCAGTACAGGCATGTCCTGTCACCTCCTTCCAGGCTAAGCATGTTTCCCTGTGTAATCCCAAGGTTCCAAACATCCCGCTCATGCACTAAGGACAGGTACTGGTCCCACAGCCTGGGTGCTTCCCAAACAGATCAAGCTATTCAATTGTCTCACTTATCCAGAGGGCCTGATCTAGCTAGGGGCTCCACAGCCTTTGGTGCATAATTCATGTCCTTTCTTTCAATTGGCTATTTGTCCCTGTGCATTTTGAAATCTTGGATTCAACAATACATGCTCTTGCAGTCCCTCCTCTTTCTCGACAGTTGGACACCTAGAGCTCCATCTGGGGCCTGGCTGAGGATCTCTCCATCCACTTCCATCAGTTATTGAATAAGAGTTCCTTACTGGGGGATTCTAGGCAGGGGCTCAACCCCTGAGCCGCACCCAAGGCCCTCAATAAGGTATTCTAGGAAGGGGCTCTACCACTGAGCCACACCCATACCCCTCAATCAGGGATTCTAGGCAGTGTCTCTACCACTGAGCCACCCCCCAGCACCTCATTGGGGATTTCTAGGCAGTATCTCTACCACTGTGTCACACCCCAAGCCCCTCACTGGGGGATACTAGGCAGGTTCTCTACCACTGAGCCACAACCCAGCCACTCACTGGGGGATTCTAGGCAAGAGCTCTACCACTGACTCTGAGCTCCATTGTTCTTTTTAGCATTCTGGCCCACAGAGCAGCTACCCTATGTGTGTACTCTATTTCCCAGTAATAAAAAGATGTTGAAACAGCAATTATCATTGAGGAGCTCTGAGTTGCCTGGAGGTAAGAACTGAAGGCAGAGAGCAAGGATTCTCAAAATAGAATTCCTAGGTCTATGGCAGGGGTGGGTGGGTGGCACTCTGAAGTGTTATCATGGTCCTTTTCTTTGTCTGTTTAACCATTGACCTCCAAGGGCAAAGCTATTTCCCTGACACTAGTAAGATGCTATTGCCTCACTCTTCTCCCGGGTGAACACTGACAGTTTCCAACAGTCATGGGATATGTGATGATAGAGTTGCTCTGATATTGAGGGGTTGGTTGCATTTTATTATATTTCAATAATTCCATACTTTTATATAATGTATTGCAGTCAAATTAACTCCCTTTTAACTTTTCTTTTCTTTTTTTTTTTTTTTTTTGAGACAGAGTTTCTCTGTGTAACAGCCCTGGCTGTCCTGGAACTTGCTCTGTAGACCAGGCTGGCCTCGAACTCACAGAGATTCACTTGCCTCTGCCTCCTGAGCTCTGGGATCAAAGGTGTGTACCATCACCGCCTGTCTCATTTTTAACTTTCCTTAAACCTTCTTGCTCTTGCTAACTCCTGTCCCTTTTCCAGCTAGCTCTTTCCTACTTTCATGTCTTTTTTTTAAGGGGGAGTGGGGGGCAGGTCCTGTGCAGGTAGCCATGGCTGCTGTGTGTTTATGATTGTAATGGCCCATGTCATATCCAGAGGACAGGATTTAGGGGCTCTCTTCCCTATCTTCTGGTCCTTACAGCCTTTCCATCACCCCCACTTCTTTGATGTTTCCTTGGTCTTTGAGAGAGGTGATAGAGATGTCGTGTTTAGTGTTGAGCACTATCTAGTCACTCATTCTCGGTGTTTTGGCCACATATAAGTCTCTGCTCTAACTGTTGCCTGCTTCTAGAAGAGGCTTCTGTGGCCAAGGCTGAGAGCTGCATTAGTCTGTGGATATGCACAGAAATGTTTAGAAGGCAGTTTGACTCCATGTTTATCTTGGAAACCATTGGTAGTAGATTTCCCCCATAGAGCCCATGACTCCCTTAGCTAAAGCTTTTTGGCCAAGTTAACAATACCAGACATGAAACCCCTTTGTGTGGGTCAGGCTGCAGATCCAATTAGAAAGCAGTTGGTTACACTTGAACATTTTGTGGCACTACTACACCAGTGCACATACCTTGCCTTGTGGGCCAGTCCTGTAGCATGCAGGGCCCACAGTTGGGTGAGATCATTGATGACTTTTCCCCCTCAGTGGCCTCTACCACACCTTCCAGAACTGTGAACCCTCGCCATCGGGAAGCAGACTTCCAGATCACTCTCACTTTTATTTCTCTGTGTCTTCTACAGCAGGGTCTGACTGTCTAGTTCTCATGTGTGGGTAAGAGCAATGACAGATCTGTATCATTTTGGGAGCTTGTAGAGGCTCGAAGACCAACCTCCAGTACACCTAGGGATGTATCCTGCACATGGCATTGGGATTTTCATTAAAAACCCCGTGACTTACAGGAGCAGCATGGTCCACCATGCAGGGCATCTGTCCAAAGTTCCCTTTGAGAGTGAGTGTGTGTGTGTGTGTGTGTGTGTGTGTGTGTGTGTGTAATTTTTGCTTAGGCTAGTCTTGAACTCAAGTTGTAGAGCAGTGGTTCTCAAACTTCCTAATGTGACCCTTTAAAACAATTCCTCATGTTGTGGTGACCCCCAACCATAAAATTATTTTAGTTGCTACTCCATAAATGTAATTTTGCCACTTTTGTGATTTCAATGAAAGGGTCATTCCACACACAAATGGGTTGTGACCCACAGATTGAGAACCGATATTGGAGAGGATGACTTTGAACTCCTGATCATTCTGCCTTTGGCCCTCAAGGGCTGGGAGTGGGCCACCATGCCCAACTTCTCTATTTAATATGGCCCAATTTGAAAGTCCTCAACACTTGGAAAGAATGTCAAGGAGTATGGTGGAGCCTTAACTAAGCCTGGTCTGCCCTCTTGTGGTGGGAATTGGTTTGACTCTGCAGATGCCTGTGTCCTGTGTATTTGGTAGTGAAATATTTATATATATTTTTAGTGGATTGATTTTACATATTAAGAATTTTTTCCCCAGAGCTGAGGACCAAACCCAGGGCCTTGCACTTTCTAGACAAGCACTTTACTACTGAGCTAAATCCCCAACCCCTCATTTTAAGATTTATTTTTGGTTGGGGGGTGGGGGTGGCTCAGTGGTTAAGAGCACTGGCTGCTCTTTCAGAGTGCACAGGTTCAATTCCCAGCACCCACATGGCAGCTCACAACTGTCTGTAACTCCAGTTCTAGTAGGGGACCTGATACCCTCACACAGAATCAAATCACCAGTGCACATAAAATGAAAAAAAAATATAAAAAACAATAACCTTTTTTTTTGGATGCTGGAGTGATGTCTCAGCTGATAAAGGTACTGGACACTAAGCATGCCTACCTGAGTTTTATGCCTGGGACCCACAGGTTGAGAGAGAATGGAGTCCTGCAATTCATCTTCTGACCTCTACATTTGATCTCTCTCTGTTTCTCATCTGTCTGTCTGTCTGTCTGACTCTGTCTCCCTCTCTCATACACACACAAATAAATGTAACTAAAAATTTCCAGTTTTTAAAGCTAGTAGTGTGTGTGTGTGTGTGTGTGTGTGTGTGTGTGTGTGTGTGTGTGTTTGTGTGTTACACACGCACACGCATGTAAGGGTTTTTAGCCTACATGGATATCTGTGCACTACATTCATGCAGTGCCTGTTGAAGTCAGGAGAGGGAAACAGAAGCCCTGAAACTGGAGTTATAAAATATTGTGAGTGCTGGGAAGTGAACCTGGATCCTTAGCAAGAGCTGCCAGTGCTCTTCATTGGTATCTTTCCATCCCCTCTGTGTGTGTATGAGAGAAAGTGAGAGCGAGAGCAAGAGCGAGAGCGAGAGCGAGCGAGCGAGCGAGAGAGCGAGAGAGAGAGAGAGAGAGACACAGAGACACAGAGATACTGAATGACTCACTGTGTATCTCAAGTTGGCCTGTAACTTTTGATCATCCTGCCTCTGCCTCCTGAGTGCTAGGACCATGGTCATGCACCATCATACCTAGGTTCATATTACACTTTAGCAAGTTCACCGAAATATCGTGTGATGAGAACTAGTTAGGCCTTTCCTATGGTGTAA
>NW_023413840.1:0-79543 GCF_903995425.1 Onychomys torridus | reverse complement strand
GATCTGGGAAAAATAGGAGAACCTGTTATCAATACGTCTTTCAAGAATTTTCTATTTGATGATATCATATTTTTAATAAGAAAACCCTGGCCAGTTGGTGGTGGCACACGCCTTTTATCCCAGCATTCAGGAGGCAGATGCAGGCAGATCTCTGTGAGTTCGAGGCCAGCCCGGTCTATAAAGCAATTTCCAGGAAAGGCACAAAGCTACACAGATAAACCCTGTCTCAAAAAAGCAAAAAAGCAAAAAAGAAAGAAAGAAAGAAAGAGAGAGAGAGAGAAAGAAAGAAAGAAAGAGAGAGAGGGGGAGAGAGAAAGAAAGAAAGAAAAGGAAGAAAGAAGGAGAAAGAAAGAAAGAAAGAAAGAAAGAAAAAGAGAAAAAAAGGAAAGAAAGAAGAAGAAAATAAGTGAGAAATGTACAGATAGGTGAGCAAAAGGAAGCACAGAAGATAGAAGAAGAAAGATAAGAAAGAAGAGAAGAAAGAAAGAAAACTCTGAAGATGGAGAGATTGGTTTCAGCACTAAGGGATAATGCTCTTATGGAGGACCAAGTTCATTTCCAATCACTCAGTTTAAGGACTCACAACTACCTGTAACTCCATCTCCAGGGGAATCTTACATCCTCTTCATGTCTTCGTGGTCATCAATTTCTGTGCAGACCTTTAATTCAGTACACACACCTGTCCATAATTTAAAAGTAAATGAAATCTTAAAAAATAAAACATCTTTGTGGATTCTGGGAACCGCCCTGGCTCTCTGCTCCTCCCTATTCCATGGTGCCTCATTAGTCATCATATCTCTTTCCTTGCTCTCCCTCTGTTCTCTTCCAGCTCACCTCCTGCTCCCCTAATCGAATGAGAATTTGGAAGAGTCACTCAGTGTTCACTAACAACTTGAAAACTTGTGAACTCAGTATGACTTAGCTTTTGTTTTCTTTTATCTTTTTAGATGCGGCCACACTATGTAGATCTGAATTTCTGTGGAAATAATAGTTTACCCAGAGATTTGCCAGGATCGTGTAGTTGTTGTCCAGAAGTCTTCAAGTAGAATGCTGGATCCCAGCTATGGACGTTTGATGGCTGAGGACATGGGAGGTTGATTGAGTTCTGATTCCATGGCGCTGAGGACAGCATCAAAGGCTGCTGGTGTGCTAGGCAGCTTTTCTACCAGGCCTGGCACTGCACACCTTTCTTCCCAGCATGCAGCAGGCACAGTAGGTAGATCTCTAGGTGTTCAAGGCTAGCCTATCTATATGAGTTCCAGAATGGCCAAGGTGTGTACACAGTCCCTATCTCTCAAAAATAAATAAATAAATGAGCAAACAAACCAACAAATCACATTTCAATTTAGTTCCAGACACCAGAATCGGTTTAACCCACAAGTGCTCCATTTCTGGGATGCCCACGACAATTTCTACAACATATGGACTGTAAGACAGGATGGCGTCTGCTCTCCAGATGCCATTATCGAGATCCAACAGGGGTGCACCATCCCATAAGAGGGGGAGTACAGGTTCGCGAGTGTGTCATTACTTTACATTTAAGCCATTCACTTAGGAAGACTGAAAGACTGACAGCTACCTGCTAACCTTAGACTTGAAGCTCTATGATCTCGGACTTCCAATCACATGTCCCTCCCTGTGAGTGTCCTAGCTCTCTGAGGTCAAATTTGTGAAGAACTCCCTGTCCTGTGAAACCTGAAGACGCACACTTCTGACCCGAGACATCAGACCCTAGAGGTCTACCCTGCCCCTCAGGAGCTCTATGATGACATTGGTGAGGTCCTGCCAGACAGACTTGCCGAACATTGTTCTGAGCTCACAGAAACACTCGGGGCTATAAGGCAGGCCAATTTGATCTACCTTGTTGGTAAGAGCTGTCTGGATTGTCGTGGATTCTGTGTCTATAACCTGAAGTTCAAACTATGCTCCTGTTTGCAATCAATAAGGAGAAGTCACTGCTGGGCTCTGAAAAATGAAAGCCAGGATTCAAGTGACCCATTAGAGACACAGAGGATGTGTATTCAAGGGGTTTTGGATGTACTTGGGAAACAAGACTGCTCCACTAGTTTAGATCAGAGGGAGTGAAGCTTTGACATGGGGCTCATTTTCTAATGAAGTTGAACAGTGCAGACCCAACCTCAGACAGGAAGAGAGATTGGGAAGTGGTAGGGATTTCATGCCAGCACAATCAGTGTCTGAGAGACCATAGAACAGGAAGGGGATAAGAAGAGAGGATATTACAAGGAGCAACATGGAACTGGATGAGGCAGGGACCCATGCCTCGTCCTTATGTTTGGCCTCTGCCTTTTGTATCTGTCCATACTTACATAAAATTTTGTAATTTATGTTATATGTTTCTTTCCCTCTCTCAGACAGTCACAGTTCGCTTGAACTCAGAAACTGGTGATTGGGCCCCTACAATCATTTCTCTTTGACCTGTTTCGCTCTTTCCTTTCTCTGGCATAGCCCTTGAGCCTGGGACTATTATTTCCCCACCAATCCCTCTTAGCATCCTCACAGTTTCTCACCAGGTTTCCAAAGAAACCCTTTGGCACCTGCGAGAGCATCTGCTCATCTCTTTAATTTACTGAGTCGGTTTCATTCGACAGCTTCTTCAGTAGTTTGTCCTTAAGCCTTACCGCCTGCTCTCCGCTGATTCTCGTCGTCCCTCTTGTCTCTACACCTTCTGCATCCTAGACTTTCAGACGCTGAACCCATGAACCCAGAAATCTCCTGCTTCTCTTGGACACTCTCTATACCCCTTCAGCTTTTCATCGAACCAGTCTCAAAAAGCTAGAAGACAGATTCTGTTTGAGAATCGGCTCCAGATATCAACAGGACCTGCTGTTCTCTTCTGCCCCCGGACCAGGGTCTTGCGATTTCAGCCACCCTGACAAACTCTTGGAAAAGTTCCAGATTCATCTGAACCCCCACACCTCTTTTTCTCCTCGTTCCCTCTGCGCGCCTGCTACCCTTTACACCCTCTCATACACACACACCACACCTGCTTTTCATGGATTATTGTGCTTTGTGTTTCAACTATATACAACTCTTGTGAATTTTGTATTTGTGAGTCTGTATGTAGGCCCCCTACCTGTTTCGTTTGTTAAGATTTAGCAATAAGGTTCGACGATGGCATTCTCGCTCTCTCTCGTGCTCTCTACTCTCTCTCTTTTTCTCCTCTCTCTCATCCCCAAACTTCCTCTCTGAGTGTGGTTCTTCTACGACACCGCTACTTGAGCCATTTAGAGAACGTACATTATGTACCAACACAGGCTACCTTTTGAAACTCACAGTGTTGAGGGGAATTAAGATGACACACCTGACCTTTC
The DNA here is from genome assembly GCF_903995425.1 of Onychomys torridus. Classification (NCBI taxonomy): domain Eukaryota; kingdom Metazoa; phylum Chordata; class Mammalia; order Rodentia; family Cricetidae; genus Onychomys; species Onychomys torridus. Next base: position 76,211 of record NW_023413840.1, on the reverse strand, counting down.
TTGTCGCTCGGGATTAAGACGATACTTGCCCACCTGCCTTGGCTGTCTTCGGGAGTGTTCATACTTTCAATGGTCAGTTTTATTATTCCATTGGAGTTCTGGGCTCACACTATGGTCTTTTCTGTTGATTGTAGCAAAACACTCAATGCTCACTGAGCCACTGAGAATTGTTCAACAACGGACTTCTGGTCTAGGCCCAAGAGTACTTGAAACCTGTTCCGCACCCGCCCACACTCTGCATGCTGTTGGCCACCATGTCAGGTTAATTACTCCAGGTCCGCAGCTGCATGAAGTGGGTCATACGTACTCCTATGTAATTTTACTAATATCCCATAAACATCATTGTGACTAATAGATGGACACATTTAGATGAGTATCAGCATTCCTAGTTTGGGCGCATCGTTAAGATCCACGTAAGAGCATGAGCTATGGGTGGGGATGGGTAGAAAACTGAAATATTCCGTTGCTCCATAACGGGACTAGTGAGGCGCCAGTGACTGTTTAGGGAACCTGAGACTCATAAGTGGGTTGCCTTAAGGCAGGGGAGTCTATCATAGACGCACGGCGCTCACTGAAGCATCCTAGCAGTGACTAGAGGCCTCACAATTTACCTGCTGGAGTTGCACCATCCACTGTCCTGCCTCGCATCTGGGTCCACCTTAAAAATGTAGCCAGAGGATTTTCCATGTCTGGACCGCAGACGGACCTAGTCCATCCCAATCCTCGCATAGAATTATCCCAGGTGCGCCCTCAGACATGACCGGCCAGGTCGCACTCGGACCCCAACACAAGCATTCTGTATGAATAGTATTCTGTCTCGATTAAAGTAGCACTGGTTAACTTTAATGTGTAATGGGGTGAGGGATTAAGCAGGAAAGGAGGTTGGAGCAGAAAAGAAGATCCGAGAATCAAGCCAGGCATCTCATGCATCTAAAGAAGAGGCTACCAATTCCAGTTCCCCATAGGAATCACGAGCGACCTGTCTTTTCAGTGTGCAGATGTGGGCCACGATCCTACATTCTCACCCACATACAGTGAGACCAACTTGGAAAATACAAATCTCTGTTCTTGAAAAAGATAAATTGGAGCTCAATGGTGGTGAGCACTTTAGTCGTAGCACTTAGGAGGCAGAGCCAGGTAGATCTCTGTGAGCCAACCTGGTGTACAGAGTGAGATCCAGGACAGGCACCAAAACTACACAGAGAAACACGGTCTTGGAAAAAAACCAAATCAACAACAACAACAACAACAACAAAGATAAATTGGGGGTTGCTTGTGGTGGCCAATGCCTATAACACAAGCATTTGGAAGCTAAACACAGCTGGAGTTCCAGGTCAGCTTCAGCTGCATAAGAACTTGGAAGACAGCCTGAATACATGAGATCTTACCTCATAAAGCATAGAAAACAAAAATGTAGGACTGCTGGTAGCTCCCTGGTTAGACTCCTCCTAGAATTCAAGAAATCCCTGGGTCTGATTTGCAGCAGAAAGCACTGTATGACCTGGGTGTGCTGCTCAAATCCCAACACTCAGGCCCCTAAGCAGGAGAATCAGAAGTTCAAGGTCCTCCTTGACTGCACAGTGAGTTTGAGATCAGCCTAGGAAACCCCAGACACATGCTCAAATCAGGAAAAGGGGAGCTCTGGAGAGAAGGCTGAGTAAGAAAGAGCACTGGCTGCTCTTGCAGAGTACCCGGATTCAGCACCATCCCCTCATGGTGGCTCACAAACATCTGTAATTCCCCTCAGTTTCCAGAGCTCTCTGACACTGGGTTCTGGGCGCTTCTGGCACTGCATACATGTGATGCTCAGTCATACATGGAGGCAAACACACACACAATACGATGAAACTAAATATTTTAAAAAGAAAAAATTAAGGATTTTTATAATACAGATTTAACACAACCATGATGCTTTATAAAAAGAAGTGCTGGCTTTCTCTGGAAAGCAGTGTCCATCCAAACCTCCCATATTCCCCTTCTTGCTCGATTTCAAATTCATGGCCTCTCTTATCATTAATTGCTGTTACATGCATGTATGTAAATGTGCACACACATTTATTCTGAAGTATAACCTGCTCCTTCAGCATACTTCTCATATGTATGTTTTCAGGGCTGACCATTTTCTAGTGAATAACCAATGGGTGTGTCCTTGCCTTTAGAAAGACTAATTCTCCACTCTCAATATTACTTTGTGCTATGTGTAGGTTTGAGGCCTTCCCGTTGTTCCTATGGCTACTTTGGTATGTCTATTGCTCTTGGTCATCTCCTCTTTGGGCAGTCATGTTTGGGAGACTGTTATGGTGTAACTTCCAACAATTATAGGAGACACAGCCTCATAGTTACCTTCTGATCCTTTGATTCTCACAATCTTTGCAACCGTTTTCTGCAATTCTTCCTGAGCCTTAGGTGCTGAAGTGAGTTTAGGATATATCCATAGTTTCTCAACTAAGCACTGCTGCCTTTTAAATCATTAGAAACACATTTTAAAAGGCTGTCTAGTTCCCACAGCATGTCCTTATACCTCTTATTGGGGTCTGTCAGTGCTGATGGAACAGAATTATGTTCAATGTCAAATAATGTATCAAGAGCCCTTGTAATGAGATTTAAAGTGTCCCTATGCTGGAAGTCTCCACATTTCTGTGGGAGCCCATTTTCAGTTCCTAGTGGCTTTACCCAGCAGGTCTGCATGGAGATGATGATTAGACCAGGGGGTTGAGTGAAGGTGTCAGAGATGGTCTGTATTGAGTCCTGCTGTTACTGTTGTTCATTGGTGAGCTAAATTTAATTTTGTGGTTTAGGTTAGACTCAATCTGAAGACAGTCTTCCTCAGCTCCCTTAAATCAGTGACAAGTTTGTTCCACTCTCTGCTATATATATCGGGGGAGGGGGTGATTCCAGACAGGGTTTCTCCATGTAGTTTTGGTGCCTGTCCTGCATCTTCCTCTGTAGGCCAGGCTGAGAACTCACAGAGATCTGCTTGGTTCTGCCTCCCGAGTGCTGGGATTAAAGGTGTGAGCCACCACTGCCCTTCTACTATATATTTTTACGTTTATTTATAATTTATTTGTTTGTTTATTATGTATTTGTTTCTATATTTTGGGGAATTGTGGGGCACACACGTTGAGGTGGAAGAACAACCAGGGGAGTCTCTTTCTTTCTTTCTTTCTTTCTTTCTTTCTTTCTTTCTTTCTTTCTTTCTTTCTTTCTGTCTTTTTTTTTCCCCCCGAGACAGGGTTTCTCTGTGTAGCTTTGTGCCTTTCTTGGCACTGTCTTTCAAGACCAGGATGGCCTCGAACTCACAGATCCACCACCACCGCCTGGCCAATCTTTCTCTCTTTCAATCATGGGGCTTCCTGTAACTGAACTTAGGTAGTTAGGCTAAAGCCAAGCACCACTGCCAAATGTGCACTTCTGCTAGCTGCCCAGCTCCCTTGTTAAATGAAAAAAAAAAATTTTTTTTTTGTTTTTTTCTTTTCTTAATTTTGAGAGAGTCTCACTGTGAAGCACTGGATTGTCTGGAATTCCCTATGTTGATCTGGCTGACCTCAAGACACAGGAATCCCTCTTCGCCTGCCTCCAGAATGCTCGGATTAAAGGTGTGGCCCACAACACCCTACTCCCCACCCAGTCACCATTTCCTCTTCTCCAAGCAGGTTGCAGGCCCATCCTTTATCTAACACCCTTACCTCCTGGGCTTCTACCTCAAAGCCTTTCTTGTTCCTTTGGGTTTGTTTTTACTTAAGTTTAGAAAAAATCATTTCCATTAGCCCAGGCTATCTTAAAGCTTGCTGTGTAGCTGAAGATGACTTTGTTCCTTCTCCAGCCTCGCACCCCAGTCTTCTCAGAGCTGCCACAGTGGATGACTGAAAGAGAAACCAGTTCTGCCTTGAACTCCAGAACCCACTCACAGTGATGACAATAAGAATTTCAGCTTCTGCCAGGCTGTGGTGGCACATACCTGTAATCCCAGCACTCGGGAGGCAGAGGCAGGTGGATCTCTGTGAGTTCGAGGCCTGCCTGGGCTACAAAGCGAGTTCCAGAACAGCCTCCAAAGCTACAAGAAACCCTGTCTTGAAAAAACAAACAAACAAACAAACAAACAAAAAAAACAACAGAAACATTCATCTTCTTTTCTTACTCTTTGACTACTATTAGGCACAGATAAACCATGGCATGACTCATACACAGAACAATGTGGGCAATACATAAACAAAATTCAGCCAGCTGAAGGAAGGGTGAGGCAGGAGGATTGTTGAGAGTCCAAAACAAGATTATCTACAATCTGAGAGTCCATCTTGCGCGAGGCTCTCAGTCTCTCTCTGTCTCTCTCTCCCCACGTGTGTTTCACACAGGCCTGTCACCTCTATCCTCTTTAATAAAACTCTCCCGTGGTTCTGTCGTGTTCGGGACGTGTTCCTAGCAATACATATATACTAACATTGGTGCCGTGCGAAAACGGGCGCTTCCGGGCGCTCTGCACCTGGAAACCCGGGAACCGGGACGGAAACTGTGCTATACACATCGGGAACTCAGCTCCGTTCGCGACAGACCACTCTCCATTAGCCTGGTCGCACAAATCCGCATGCAACACCGCTACTGATTGGTGAGTTTTCCCCTTTTCTTTACTGGCTACCGCTGGCCCCCATTGCGGGCCTGGATTTCCAGCCACCTCCCACGTCTGCAGCTTGAGATATTTCTGAAAGGGACCACCACCGTCAGGTGCGTCCTGGGGGCTGTGTGAAGCCGGCACGTTCTTCGCACCCGACGGGGTGGCTGGGCGTTAAGGGCTCCCGGGGAGACCTTGCCTCACACAGCAGGGGGGCCCCCCCGCTTATCGGCTGACGAGTTGATAAGGCGGCTTGTGCCCGAGATCTGTCCAGACCTCCGGGAGGTCTTGGCTCCAGATCATGTTTATTTTTCGTTTTTGTCTCTCCGCTGCAGACATGGGAAATAAGTTTTCCAACTCGATCAGCCCTACTTACAGATTCCTAAGCTTATCCGTCTCTGTACTGAGAGATGGCCCAAGTATGCTTTAAAAAAAATAACAAAAAATCCCAATCTTTTACGGGAGTTATCTAATTCTGACCAGCGAACAGGCAAATGGAAAGAGTTGCTCTTTATCTTAGCTTTCTCTCTCTCTAAAAGCTCTTAAAAGGTAACCATGGCTTGTGATTCTTCCGCCAACCAGCACGCATCTCCTGCTGGCCGCCTTGGGTGGTGGCTAGCCACGAGAAGCGCGGCTTTCCGTTATTGATACCGCCACGATTTTTCACAGTGAGTCTGCTGTTCTAATGGCTGAAATCTGAGCTATATGTTTGCGACAGACAATCCCGGGGGTTGTCCAGGCTGTGCTGGCATTGGCAGGCACATTTTTGCTCGGAGCAAAAATGGCGTCAGGGGTCTACTGGGTGGATCCAAGGCAGCACAGTCGCAGCTCCTCCCATCCCTTGACGAAAGTGGGGGACTTTAGCTGAGCTTAGATCTTACTTCATTCTCAGGACGCCTGAGTTGGAGTCTGATCCCGGTTTGTTATTTTAATTTTTTATTTTCCACTCAGTTACAGCCATGGGACAGAGGGCGGATACCACCCACTTACTTGGGCGGATGGGGCGGTACCGGTAAATATGGCCGCTTAACAGCTTTGCGGTACCGGTAAACCTGACCACATAACAGTGTGGCAGGTACTTCAGCCAGTAAACGTGAAAATAAGAGTTGCTTCATCTCCAAACTTTCTGCTAAAGCTCTAAATCCTTTCTTCCCTTTCCCACTAAGGCGTCTGCCACGTGTAACCTCTGTCTGACTTTCGCACCATTGGTGGGCGGGCTCAAATGCGCAGGCTTGGGCGGTTCCTAAGAATTGCCCTAACTCCACCCACTCATTCTCAAACTGCCTTGAGAATCACAGACGGGTCTAAAAATAGCTGAGATCTAAACAATTAAGTTTACAATAATCGGGATGGCTCCTAAGCCAAAAGAAATCAGCTTATAGCCTCAAGCAAGTCTTCCAAAGGATTGGTTTACAGTCTGCCTACTGGCAGATCCTTCCAAAAGCTGTCCTTAAGCCACCAATCGTCAGGAAAAATTCAGGACATAGAGTAAAATCCATCTCTTGTTCCCGGCTAAAAGTTAAGTATCTGGAGAACAAGGCTCCTGACCCCACGGACAAAAGAGTCATCTGTGGCATTTAAGGTGTGTCAGGAATAAAAGCCCGAAAACGAAATTGCCAAATGCTGGCACTCGCTGACTCCTGAAAGCTGTTGGGTCCCTGTTTTAAATGAAAAAGGCCATGGGCTAGCAAATGCCCTGCCCATCAACAGCCTTGTGCTTGTGCTGCCTAGAAAGACAACCAGTCAGCTGACTGCCCCCAGGCGCCAAGACGAATGGGTACAGCAAGCTAAGACCTCCAACAAACCTAGGCTTGGCTACAGACACAGCAGGGAACCCAGAACTCAGCAGGGAAGCGATCAGTTTCATTCCTTCTGGACACCAGAGCCATTGACTCAGTCCTGGGAGTTTAGGATGTTACTCCTTTCTATTGTCGGGAACAGAGGACAGCCTTACTTCCCTCACCAGATTTAATTGTACTTTCAGAGTTACTTAATGAGAAAGATTTCCAACTAAGATAAGAGCTCATTGTCTCATTTCAAAGTTACCGTCTGTGTTTCTCATATGCATACAGACAGGGCCACGATCTTTGCCTTGTATCTAATTAAAAAAAAATAAGTTCTCTTCCACTTTCAAGCTCCAGAGGACACCAGGATCCACTGCCTTGTCACCAATTCCAGAGGAATTTCCCAACTAGGGCCACATAGAGCCGGAGGCAAAAGGGACCGTAAAAATATCCAGGCGGTAAGGATATAACAGTTTGTCACTGTTCAATACTCAGTAACTGATCACCTGTGTTTCCCAAACGCTAAACTAGCAAAACAAACAGGTGCCTTAAATAAACCACCTCAAATGAGGCTTGTCTCAGGTAAAAAATTAAGCAGAGTACTTAAACATCATAGCCACCTTTAACATGTCTCCATCCGGACAGGCCAGATCTACCTCAGATAAATGTCAACTCCAAAAACAAAATAATAATGAATCTTTTGTCTAAGCTTTTATGTCACCAGTGTTTTGTCAGATAGAAGGTTCCCAGCCACACCATGGAGGACGGACAGCTACAGGATCTCATCCTAGGATCAGCCACACCTTGGAGGATGGACACAGCTACAGGATTTCATCCCAGAACTTCAGGAGACGGCTTCCCCATCTCCCCCCAAAACCAATCAATGTCCACCATTCAGCCTGAAGCAGTCTTTGAGAGAAACGGCGTCCCATACCCATCTATCCACATTGTTTTTCTTTTTAAAAAACATGAGAGTCGGGAATGATAGACAATTACACGGTTGGGCTTGCCCGGCAGACCGCCTAACTATTTCCGGTGTAGAATAGCCATCTCCGGGTCAGACATCTCGCGGGACCGGGACTCTGTGGCCTTACGTGGTTGCGTAAAGCGCGTGCGCAGCCATGTAATCTACACGCATGCGTGGAGTACCCACAGGAGTCCCTGTACGCATGCGCGGCCCAACCTTTAAAAAGCCGGCGCCATCTTGCGCGAGGCTCTCAGTCTCTCTCTGTCTCTCTCTCTCCCCACGTGTGTTTCACCCAGGCCTGTCACCTCTATTCTCTTTAATAAAACTCTCCCGTGGTCTTGTCGTGTTCGGGACGTGTTCCTAGCGCCGCATATATACTAACAGGCAGTACAAATCTTAGTGAGCAATGAGACCTTGGCCATCTCTACTCTGCAGGACCAGCTAATGGAGTTATTTCCCATATTGCTGAAGGAGGCCAACACTCAGAGAAAACCAGAAATGATTAAGGCCCTGGTGACAGACTGGCCCTACCCTTGCCTTTCTGTTGGGTTGCTGATGAAGAACCCCAGCTTGGAGAACTACCAGGCTATGTTGGATGGAGTAGGCACATGGCTGCAAAGAGAGTCTCCCCCTGGGTAAGCAATGGAAGGAACATCTGGGATCAGGGAGTATGGGGTCAAAGGTGGATCAGAGACTTTGGCTGGTATACTGGAGGACTAGAGGGGCCTTGACAGCTCTAAAAATCCTTGTAGCAAGGATCAAATAAGTATGAGGTAGCTCTTGGTGCAGATGTAGGCAAAGGAGAATGACCCTGTACCTCTGTCTCCACCAGGTAATAAAAATAGGTTTAGTCCAGGGCAGCGGTGGCACACTCCTTTAATCCCAGCACTCGGGAGGCAGAGGCAGGTGGATCTCTGTGAGTTCAAGGCCAGCCTGGTCTACACAGCGAGACCCAGGATAGGCACCAAAACTACACAGAGAAACCCTGTCTCAAAAAACCAAAAAAAGAAAAACAAAACAAAACAATAGTAGATGATAGAAGTCCAGAGCAACTGAATGCAGGGAAACAGGACAGGTCTCCAATATGCCTCTCAGGCAAAAAGTCATGCTTGACAAGCTTGTGGTTCTTATTGGAGACCCAGCACTGAAAAACAGGAATATGAAGAAGACAGAGATAAGCAGGGGAAAACTCCATCAAAGATGGAGAAAAAGTTTTGGGTCTCAACTTACCTTCTGACACTTCTCTTTTATCCAAGAGGGCAGAATCTTCAAGTGGTTGACTTGAGAAATGTGTTCCATGGTTTCTGGGATGTGTGGACTGGAGGAGATGGTGGAAACCGCTCAACAGAAACTTTGCCTAAGGAGCTAGTAGTAATGGAGGGCCTTCCTTAAAGCACACTGAGGAGGCAGCGTTTGACGGTTTTCACTGATCTTTACCTACCTGTGGATAAATACCAAAAACATTTATTGAAATGGGCAGAGAATATAAGTGGTTCTCTGAAATTGTGCTGTGTGAGTCTGATGATTGGTACAGAAGAAGGCGGCCCTGTCAAGAAGGTCTTCCAAATTTTACAGCTGCAGTTCATCAAGGAGTTGGAACTGAATACAGTGGGTGATCTCTCCATACTGGCCAGTTTTGTACCTTTCATCAAGAAGATGAGAAATCTTCACAAAATCCTGCTAGTCTGTGTCTTCCCAGACCACACCCACGCTCCTGCAACTGACAGGGACGAGATGTATGTCCTCAAGATCATTTCTCTGTTCTCCAAACTCAACCATCTCAAGCATGTCACCATAGATGATGTCTATTTCCTCAATGACCACATGAAACAGTTGCTTAGGTAAGAAAGGATGGAGAGCAGTTCCTGCTACCAGAGCAAACCTTCCTTTTATACATTAGAGAGTAGTGGGCACCTGGTATCTGCAGACCTCTTTGCATTTCACAATGAACACGTAAGGATGAGCTTATTCCATGTTAACTGATTCAAGGGCCCATATAGTGATATTTTATTTGTATTGAAATGTGATTTTATTTGTATGTCAATAGAGTTGCCTTGAGGTCAGAGCAAGCCAGAGCAGAAGCCAAGCAGTAGTGGGGCACACCTTTAATCCCAGCACTTGGGGAGGCAGAGCTAGGCGGATCTCTGTGTGTTCAAGGATACAGCCAGCATGGCAGACACACGCCTTTAATCTCAATACCAACCATAGACGACCTGGAGGTCTGTACAAACAGGCAGTGACAAGGAGGTCATGTGGCTGGGTTTACAACCAATGAGAAAACAGAACAGAAAGTCTTTAAATAGACAGGACGCACAGAAGTAGGTCTCTTGCGGAGAGGAGGAACCGCAGAAGCAGTGAAGGGTAAGGTTTTCCGCTTTGGCTCTGACCTCATGGTTTTTAACTCTGCAACTGGCTCTGTGTTTCTTATTTAACAAGCAGGATACATCTACAGGCCCACACGACCACTCATAAAGCTGAGCAATGAAGTGGGTTAGTTTGTATGGACAGAGCTGCCAGATAGAAGGCCAGCATTGTGGGTTAGACCTAGGGAGGGTGGGTTGCAGTTTCTGCCATAGCAATCCTGTCTGATCTAATGTGGAGGAACAGGAAAAGAAGAGGGCACTGCATAGAGAGGACTCAGACCTGCCCAGTTTCCCAGGTGAGCTCTCTGTTTTGATGGGGAGAATACATCCCAGGCTAGTTCCCAAACAGTGTAAGGCTCTATGGAGAGCAGGGGTGCGCTAAGTGGACGGGACATGGAAAAGCTGGGGAAGAGCCAGAGTCAGGGCTGAAGAGTGAACAGGTGCAGGCACTGTGACAGGGAGTCAATGATTCCTCAGGAGGGAACCTGACATGGCCATAGGGTCCTGTGTCTCTCCTTCCTGTGGACCCTCTAGCCTAATAGTCTCCATAGCAACTCTGGGTCTCTGCCTGCCACTGAAGAATAGGAAAGGTGGAATGAGCCAGTATGCACCATGAAGATGACTTCCTAGAGTGAGAGTGGTGTGATTTGAGTAAGAAGACTAATGGGTTGTACTGTATGCTCATGGCCATCCCTTGGTCACACTGACCCTGGCTATGTGGTCCCCTCTACCTCTAGGACACCCCATCACTGTGTTTCAAAATAACCCCTTGGTCTCTCCCTAGGTGCCTGAAGACCCCATTGGAGTCCCTGTCCATCTCTTTCTGCAATTTCTCACAGTCGGACTTGGAGTCCTTTGCCCAGTGGGGTCACTGTCAGCTTAAACATCTGTACCTGAGAGGTGTCAATTTAAGTGATTTGAATTTCATGCCTCTCACAGTTTTCTTACAGAGTGTTGCAGACACTCTGCTGACCCTGGAATTGGAAGATTGTAGGATGAAGTACCCTGACTTCAGGCTCCTTCTCCCTGCCCTGAGCCAATGCTCCCTGCTGACCAGCATCAATCTCTACGACAATGAAATCTCCACCAATGCCCTGAAAGACCTCCTGTACCACACTGCCAACCTAAGCCAGCTGACCAAGGAGCTGTACCCTGCTCCTAAAGAAGTCTATGATCACTCTGGTTATATCAAGGTAGTGGAATTTTCCCAATGTTGTGCTGAGCTGAAGAGCACACTTGTCAATGTACGTCAGCTCAGGTCAATCTGCTTTGGTAACAATCCCTGTTTAGACTGTGGTGAGCATTATTTCTATAAACTGGAGACAACACTCTGTGATTGCTCACGGTAAATTCCTTCTGGATACTAAGAAATGAAGGCACAGGGACAGGCCTCTCATCCAGAGGACCCTAGAACTAATGGTTTTGGAAACTGTACAGTGTGGTGGAAATGAAATTACATGCAATGGGGACAGAACATAGGGGCTGACATTGATGAGCACAGTGAGGTTATGTGTCTTGTGGAGTCAGAAAGAGTGTTCTACATTTCAAACTGTAGCTCCTGTCACGACTGTCTCTCCTTTCTTTCTCTCTTTCCTTCTCTCTCTTTCTTTCTTTCTTTCTTTCTTTCTTTCTTTCTTTCTTTCTTTCTTTCTTTCTTTCTTTCTTTGTTCTTGAGACAGTGATGCTCAGTGAAACAGTCCTGGCTTTCCTGAAATTCACTCTGTAGACCAGTCTGGCCTCAAACTCACAGAGATCTGCCTGCCTCTGCCTCCCTAGTACCAGGATTAAAGGCGTGCACCACCACCACCTGGCTCTCTTTCCATCTTTTCAATGTAGCCCAGGCTGTCCTTAATCTCCTCATTTCATCCTCTTCCCTCCTCTTACAGATTAATGGGGTTTCTTTTGTTTGTTTGTTTGTTTTGTTTTGTTTTGTTTTTTTAAGACAGGGATTCTCTGTAGCTTTGGAGCCTGTCCTGGAACTTGCTTTGTAGACTAGGCTGGCTTCAAACTCACAGAGATCCACCTGCCTCTGCCTCCCCAGTGCTGGGATTACAGGCGTGTGCCACCACAGCCCGGCTATTAATGGGGTTTCTAACAGAAGGCACCAAACCCAGCTTTTGGCTACCTGACTGGGGACTATCCTTCAGTGCTCCTCATTCTGGCTGGCCACCTGCATATTGATACCTCCAGGAGACAGACAAATGTCCTGTTATTATATAGCACTTGGAGTCCCTGGCGAGTGGAGCCAAGGTGACCCATGGTGGGTGGGAGACAGAGATGCCAGGCAGACAGTACTCAGTGAAGAGTTTTATTTGGTGTGGGAAGAGATGGGAGAGGGAAAGAGAGAAAGATAGAGAGGGAGGGAGCTCAAGCTGGAGAGGTGCCTACCTCTGAATGGAGAGAGAGGGGAGAAAATGGAGTTTTCTCTTAAAAGTAGGCTTTAAGTCAGAACCCAGTGGAGGCCAGAATGCCAACACAGGTCCCTGTCCTGTCCTAAAGTGATGCCAGTCCCTAGGATCTGCATGGTAAATGTCAGTGGCGAATTGTCTTTATTTTGTTAATGAGTCTCTGAGCCTAATTGTGTTTCCTTGTGTCTGTTAATCAGGTAGCAATAAAGAAGTTTGTGTCACAACTTTTGTTTTTCTTCATTGGTAGGTTAATTAAAATGTGGGTAGTCAAGATTGCTCAATGGGTAAAGGGTACCTGGGGCCAACCTTGACAATCTGAGTTTGATCCAGGACACCCTGGATGATTCCCAACATTGACCTTTGATCTTCACAAGAAGGTAATGGCAAATATGTTCTGTCATGGATAAGCACACAAAATGAACATACTTACTGATCCCATGATGAAATATTGTGAAAGGATGCTGAATTCAATCAAATGTAACTATGAAGGTCCTTTACCAATTATATATATTTCTATTCTTTTTAGATCCTAATATAATTACATATTTCTTTCTTAAAAACCTTGCCATGTATCCCTTATTCCTGTTAAAAGCATGATCTGTTTTTTCATTAATTGGTATTACATGCATATATTTATATGTCCATATATGCATATTCCTTAATATATCCCGCCATGTCTGTATAGTGTCACTTGTAGGTTCCTAGTACATTCTGAACAAAAGTAGAAATGTCAACAGAAGAAGGCTAGATAGACAGCTGAGGAGTCAAAAGCATTTGTTCCTTTCTGGGACCTAGAGTAGGGTCCCAGTAAACATGTGGTGTCTCACAACCCTCTGTAACTCCAGTTCCAAGGGACCAGAAACCTGTTAGGATTGACCTTTACAGGCACTGCATGAGCTTGGTGTGAACACATACAAAATAAAACTAATATTTAAAATATGTAGGTAGAAGAAGAAGCCTAGAATGTTGGGTTCTGAGTTTAGTTTCCAGGAGCCAAGTTAGATGAGTTCACAAATATTGTATTGTATCTCCACCTCCAGGGTATCCATATATTCTGGCCTCCTTGGGCACCTGTACTCAGGTGCTATACCCAGCCATAGACAAACCCATCCCAGTATTTAAATGTTAATTGAAAAATTAAATCTAAGGAAGCCTGAATGTACTAGACTGCCAGCATAACGGAGTCTCAGACAGGATCCCCTTACAGTTGATACTTCCTAGAAAGTGCTACACGTTATTTACAACACAAAAGCACTCAGAGACCAAACATCACAGATAGGCATGCACTCTGCTATTGACATATTTTCACTCTGCCCAAGCAGTTTTATATTCTATCTATGAAAGTCTGCTCCCCCAGCCCTGCAGGTTCTCAGGAAGTCCAGTGTGTCAGGGTACACCAAGTAGCACAGTTCAGCTTAAGAAAGAATGCACTCCAAGAAGAAATTTTAAGGCCTATGTGGCAGCAGAAAAGTCAAGCTTCTCTGATGGACTGAACCCAGAACAGCCATACAAAGGCATAATGATTGATTGTTACACAAAGTATTTCCTTATACCAAGGACTCTAATCTAATTTGCATGTCTTACTAATGAAGAGCATCACATACCCTCATGACTCTAGTCCTTTATTATGTGTCATTTGCAATACATAATAAAATAAGAGCTTCAGGTGTGCCTGATGTGCCTTTAGACCAAAGTCATGGGATGGCTGCAATGCCCCTATAGCAAGAAGATCACTGTTTAACTCAAGGATTCTTCAAGGTCAGTGTGCTTCTAGAAAACAGCTGTTCATTTTACCCCAATACAGTGACTCTGCTAAATTCCTAAAACAACAGTGGATCTCATGTGCAGCAAGTAGAACCTTAGGACTTTGGGGGTGGTGCTGGTGGTGGTAATTCACCAGTAGAGAGACAATGACTCTAACCAGGGTCTACACGCCAAACTCTAACTTGGCCCCATCTTCATGTGCTACCGAGGTTCTTCAGGATAATAGAGTAACTCAAGTAGGAACATGGCCATGAGGACATGCCCTTTAGAGGGAATCATGTCCTCCTCCACCCTGCTTCATGTCTTCCAGGTCCAGCTTGGGCTGAAGGCCCTGGATCTGAGACACTGAGCCTCTTCCTCAGCTGTTTGTAGCTTCTGAATCGTGCTCTCCATTCTAAAAGATAAAGTAAGTTATTACTATCTGTGAAACATGGTTTTGTGTAGTCTAGTCAGGTCTTTCTCCTTCCAAATTGTGATACTGTGGCCACGTATCAGCAGCCTGCAGTCAATACTTATGGGGTAGGAGCTTCTGCCTTCATCCCATCTCTAATTCCTTCCATCTCTGGATGAAACATTTGATGCCATCAGTCCCAGCCTATCTAGGACATCTGGAGGAGGATCTGGGTAGGGATTCAGGAGTCTGGTCAGGACTGAAAGCCACTTTTAGGAAAGGGTGTGTGGAGTCCAAAGATTCTTAGACATTTTGACACAAACTAGTCATGGTGGCAAATACCTGCAATTCCTGCCTTTGGGAGGGCAAGACAGGAGGATCCTAAAGTTCAAGGTCACCTTCAGCTACATTGTGTATTGACTGCTAGCCAGGGACACTTGAAAAGCCTCTCTCTCTCTCTCTCTCTCTCTCTCTCTCTCTCTCTCTCTCTCTCTCTCTTTTTTTTCGTTTTTTGAGACAGGGTTTCTCTGTGTAGCTTTGCTCCTTTCCTGGATCTTGCTTGGTAGACCAGGCTGGCCTCGAACCCACAAAGATCCGCCTGCCTCTGCCTCCCAAGTGCTGGGTTGAATAGCCTCTCTTATAACTAAAGTATACACACAAAATCAAGCAGGCAACGAAACAAAAATAAATTTCAGAGAAGGTGATGGAGAATCTCAGAATCCTAGAGGCTAGGGCCACTGCTTAAACTCCTGGAGATCTGCCAACCCATGCAGACACCACCCAGTCTACTCACAGGCAATCCACAGGGATGACATACAGCTTAAGGAAACACACGCATATCCATCCCTGCTTTTCTCAGCCAATGCAAAGGTTTCAAACCTTGGTTGTGAGCCTGGTTTGGTGATACACTAAGATGTTTAAGATTGAGTATCACTTGTTGGAAGTCTTCATGGCTCAGTGTGTGAGTTAAAAGACTAGCTCTGGATACATGTCTATTCCCTGCTCACAAAGACAAAACAACAACAAAAACCTATTTTAGGCTCGTGCCTCTAACTGAAATCTCAATAGGCTGATGCAGGCAGGCAGGTTCCCATGTATTTGCCTGTCTGTTCCAAGAATCCCAGTGTAGCCTCACTAGAGAATGACATGTAGTCTCAAACAAGGTGAATGTGTGGATAAATATACAAAGGAATTGCTGAAGGAATTCTGCAAAGGCCTGGGGTCTGGTTCAGTGGGAAAGTACTTACCTTTACCCTGCATGTATCATCATAGAAAATAGGGGATTTAAACCTTTTCTAAATGAGGGAGTGGAGAGATGGCTCTGCAGCAAAGAGCATTGGATGCTCCTCCAGATGTCAGGTGTGCAATTTCTAGGACTCAAGTGCTGGCTCACATTTCTCTGCTTTTCCAGCTGTGGGAGTGCAGCAACCTCTTTTGGCCTACACAAGCACCAGGCAAGCCAAACACTAGCAGTACATAAAAGCAATCCACCTTAGAAATATTAAAGTATGTTTGGACCTTTAATCATAAGATTGTACCAGTCTTCTATTTTTAAATAAAATACCTCTTAGAAATCATCCTTATTTAATTTTAGTAAACAGATATTCATTTATTTGTTCATTACATTTATGTGGGGACAGGCTCATTTATCCCACTTTTTTGTTTTGTTTTGTTTTGGTTTTTGGTTTTTGTTTTTGTTTTTTTTTTTTGAGACAGGGGTTCTGTGTGTAGCTTTGCCCATTTCCTGGAACTCACTCTGTAGCCCAGGCAGGCCCCTGCCTCCTGAGTGCTGGGATTAAAGGCGTGTACCACTACTGCCCAGAAATAGTAAAGTCGTGGGAAGAAAAGAAAGCTGGTAACCTACAGGAGCTTGAAAGCACTGGAAGTGCCGGGTGTTGAACCTGGGGCCTTGTGAATGCTAAGCATGAAGTGTACCACTGACCTACACCCCCCACTTAACCCACTTTTCAAATGATTTTTTTTTATTTTAATTGTGTGTTTGTTGTTGTCTGTGTTTTGAAATATTCACAGGGAAGAAGGTGACACCAAGGCCCAAGGAGTTCAATCACTCTGGATCTGGAGGTTGAGATGGTTGTGTTCTACCTGATATTGATGGTGAGAATTGAACTGAGGTTCTCTGAAAGAGCAGTCTGTGTTCTGAACACCTGAGCCATCTATCCAGCCAAAAACTCTTTATGAAGACAGGATCTCAGTGTGTAGAAATGACTGGCCTGGAAGTCACTAGGTAGGCCAGGCTGGCCTTAAACACACAGAGATCAGTCTACTTCACTCTCTAGAGCACTGAAATGAAATTTGTGGTTGGCCACAAATAGAGCAGTCCAGCTGCCCCTGCTTCCACAATAAACATTCTGTTATATTCTCTAGATTAAAAGTATTAACTATTTGTTTGGGTGAGATACAGAAAAATGGAAATAAAAGCAGTGTGGACATTTGGATTTGAGATGAGTATGATTGTGTAAGCTTGTAAGGTGAAGCCAACCAGATCAGGTACTCCAGGCCAGCAGGGACAAAATTGGGATGTCCAGGCAAGTTGGGGCTTTAGTGAGAATGGTGTCAAAGGGCTGGACAGCAGCTTCTGAATAAGACTGCGAGAGAATCTTGGATCATTGCTGAGCCTTGAACACACAGAGATCAGTCTACTTCACTGTCTAGAGCACTGAAATGAAATTTGTGGTTGGCCACAAATAGAGCAGTCCAGCTGCCCCTGCTTCCTGAATGCTGGGATAATGAAGTGTAAAGAATCATTCCAGGTTGTTTCTGTTTTTATTTTTCAAATAGCCTGTAGTAGCATAAAATCAACGGGGTCCACTCTCGGTGGTGGTGGGGCAGGTAAAGCAGCTTGACCACTCAACTGCCAAGACAGGCTTCGAGGCCCAGATAGAGCTTCTGTGACAGGCTGACTGGCAGGCAACACCTGGATCCAAGAGAAGCCATGAGTTGACCCCACAGAAAGTGGGCCTGCTTCTAAGGGAAGACACCTGACATTCCAGACATTCCAAACATTCCCTGTACCCCGAGACAAACTTCAGTCAGGCAGGGTCCTGAACCCTGGAAATCCCCTTACCCCAACCTCTGCTATGGCAAAAACCCCACCTTGCCTGGGCTCTGGGCTCTCTGCTCTTACAGCTGCATCAGACAGAGAACCCAAGCTCTGAGCTTGAAAGAATAAAGGCTCTTTGTTTCTACATATGGCATTTGTTCTCCATGGTGGTCTTTTGGGGGTCCCTGTGATCTGGGCATAACACACAATGCTAGGCCATGAACTTGCTATCCTCCTGCTTTGGTCTGTCTGGTATACAATTCAAGATGGATAAACACCAGATCTTAAATATTCATCTGAGAAATAAAGAAGAAATATCTATGGGCCACCTTGGACTGATTTGCCGTCTAAGGACATATTGAGTAGCATCTTCCTGTGGTCATGGACTGAAGATGTAGACCAGTTTCATAGAACTATGAAATCCACAGGAGGTCAAGCGGTGCTTCTCTGTTCCCTCTACCCCAGCTTCAGGACACTAGACTTTGTTATGCACAGACTGAGGGATCCCAAAAGACCACCATAGAGAATCCCATACTTAAAACTAATGAGCCTTTAATATTTCAAGCTCAGGTCTCAGGCTCTCTGTCTGTTGTAGCAGTGAGAGCAGAGAGCCCAGAGCCCAGGCAGTGTGGGGTAAGGGGATTTACAGGGTTTAAGGCCCTGATTGGCTGACATTTCTCTAGGGGTATAGGGAATGTTTGGAATGTCAGGCATTTCCTCTTAGGTGCAGGCCCCACTGGGTGGGGTCAGCTTATGGCTTCTCCTGGGTCCAGGTGTTGCCTGCCAGAAGCTGTGTCTGGGCCTCAAAGCCTGTCATGGCAGGTGTGTGTGGTCAAGCTGTTTGGGGGCACCAATACAGACCTCATCTTGGCTGCTCCTCTTGTTGTGCCCAGATCACGACCCCCAGAGAGACCACTGAAGACGAGCATGCCCGAATGCAAAAGCAAGATTTAATTCGGGATATCCAAAAGCAACACAAGCCTAGGCAGGGACTTCCTCCAACAGATCCAATGCAGTGGAGGCTGGAGGAAGTGCCCGCCTCTCTGCAAGCTCAGTTTTTTGTTTTTGTTTTTCTTTTTCCAAGACAGGATTTCTCTGTGTAGCTTTGTGCCTTTCCTGGAACTCACTTTGGAGATCAGGCTGGCCTCGAACTCACAAAGATCCGCCTGCCTGTGCCTCCCAAGTGCTGGGGTTAATGGTGAGTGCCACCACCACCCGGTGCAAGCTCATTTTTTTTTGTTTTCCAAATTTTTTATCTAGTTGCAGATTTGCCTTGGGAAGTGATTCTTGGCTGATTACTGCTATTGGCAAGTAGAATAAATGAGAACTTGAATGAAATTGTATCTATTTTTAAAGATTTATTTATTATGTATACAGTGCTCTGTCTGCATGTGTCCCTGCAGGCCAGAAGAGGGCACCAGATCTCATTACAGGTGGTTGTGAGCCACCATGTGGTTGCTGGGAATTGAACTCAGGACCTCTGGAAGAGCAGTCGGTGCTCTTAACCACTAAGTCATCTCTCCAGCCTGCAAGTTCACTTTTTAAAGGCAAAAACCACAAAGTTACATCATTTAGGACTTCAAGTACAGGTACAATTCTGATTGGCTTATTTCTAGGGTCTTTCTAGAAATCATGGCTTAATCTTACTTCTAAGGGGGTGGTTGCCTGACACCATTTCTCATTGGCTCCCCTCAGGTGGGGACATTTCTACAGTCAGTTACCATGGAAACCAGGATTGGAACATTCTTTGGTCAGTTACCTAGGGAACCAGGAAGAGGGCATTCCATAGACTGGTAGTCATTACCTTGTGACTCTGCACATTCACACTTCCTGGTTTCTGGAACCTGGACTGACTGGTTTCAGTAACTCATGGCCAATACCCAAAAGGAGAAATCTTATGCCTTAGTTTCAGGGTGAAAGCATTTTGGTCTCATTTTGGTCCACACAGATCTTATTACATATGGTCTATTGAGACAGGAAGATTACTGAGATGTACAGGTGGGCTCAGAGTACAGTAAGAGTAAGATTGGCCTAAGGTATAGTGTGAGACATGAACTGGAAAAAATATACCAAGTAATAATGTAAATTAGAACACGAATCCCAGAACTCAGAGACTGAGGAGGAATATTATGGATGAACCTGGGACCTTGACCATCATCTCAGATTTCATCCATTCCCATAGTAAGGTCTGATTTACTCAAATTACTGATGCAAAATCCCAAATAGGTTGTATTCTTCCTTCTAGTGCTTTCTGTAGGGCTGGGTTTATAGACAGGTATTGTTTAAATCTGGTTTTATCATGGAATATTTTGTTTACTCTTGTCTATGGTGATTGAGAGTTTTGCTGGGTATAATAGTCTGGGTTGGCATCCATAGTCTCTTAGTGTCTGCATAACATTTCTCCGGGACCTTCTAGCTTTCATAGTCTCTATTGAGAAGTCTGGTGTTATTCTATTGGGTTTGCCTTTACTACTTGGTCTTTTTCCTTTGCAGCTCTTAATATGTTTTCTTTGTTCTGTATGTTTAGTGTTTTGATTATTATGTGGCAAGGGGACTTTTTTTTTTTTTTAATCCGGCTTATTTGGTGTTCTGTAATCTTCTTGTATCTTCATAGGTATTTCTTTCTTTAGGTTAGGAAAGTTTTCTTCTATGATTTTGTTGAATATGTTTTCTGTGCTTTTGAGTTGGTATTCTTCTCCTTCTTCTATCCCTATTATTCTTAGGTTTGGTCTTTTCATGGTGTCCCAAATTTCTTGGATGTTTTGTGTTATAACTTTTTTGTCTTTAGTGGTTTTTTTTTTTTTGAGTGATACATCTATTTTCTCTATTGTGTCTTCATTGTCCGAGATTCTCTGTTCCATCTCTTGTATTCGGTTAGTTATGCTTGTTTCTGTAGTTTCTGTTCATTTAGTCAGGATTTCTATTGCCAGCATTCCCTCAGTTTATGTTTTCTTTATTGTCTCAATTTCATTTTTCAGATCATGGATTGTTTCCTTCATCTATTTAATTACTTTTTCTTGGCTTTCTTTGATTTCTTCTTCCATTTTTTTTGTTGTTGTTTTTGTTTTTGTTTTTTCGAGACAGGGTTTCTCTGTAGCTTTGGAGCCTGTCCTGGACTAGCTATGTAGACCAGGCTGGCCTCGAACTCACAGAGATCCACCTGCCTCTGCCTCCCATGTGCTGGGATTACAGGCATGGGCCACCACCGCCTAGCTTCTTCCAATTTTTTGTTTGTTTGTTTTTTCTTCCATTTCTTTAAGATAATTTTTTATTTCTTTTCTAAGGGAGTTTTTCACTTCCTCTTTAATGGAGTTTTCATTTCCTCATTAAGGGAATTTTTTATTTCCTTTTTAAGGGAGTTTTTCATTTCCTTTTTAAGGGCCTCTATCATCTTCTATGTCTTTCCACAAGACAATGAAATTCCTCATTGGGTTTCTGAGCACTGAGTGTGCCCTGTGGCTGCAGCTGAATCCCAACATGGCAGAGACCTATTGGGGCTTCGTGAAAAACTCTCCCCTTCTGATGCCAATGGGTATTGAAAGCCCAATATGGCCAGCTTTGGCAAGCATTAATGTAAGCCTAGGAACTGCCGTTTTGGGTAACTGTAGCCTTGCTTGCTAACCTTGACCTTGATATCCTCCCCAAGCTAATTCCCTGAGAGATTCCACCCACCTGAATGCTTAAGGGATGTTCCTAGTCTGTGTATGCAGCATATTGGGCATTAACAGCTTTAATGCAAGATTGTAAAACATCAGAAGCTGGGTTGGGGATTTAGCTCAGTGGTAGAGCACTTGCCTAGCAAGTGCAAGGCCCAGGGGTTGATCCTTAGCTCCAAAAAAAAAAAAAAATCAAAAATCAAAAACAAACAAACAAAATATCAGAAGCGAATTTCTGCCCTCCAGGGTTCTCCCATTGTGCTGTAAGCCTATATTTAAGACCTCCTCTCTCCTTCAATAAATGGCACTTTGCATTCAAAAGAAGAAGAAGAAGAAGAGGAGGAGGAGGGGGTCAAGATCATGATGGGGATACTCATAGACAGCTGACCAGTACTAGTTGGAGCTCAATGACTCTGGACTGACAGCTCAGGAACCTACATGGGATCAAACTAGGCCCACTGAATGTGGGTGACAGTTGTATGGTGTAGAGTTTTCCTGCCTGGTCCAGTCAGGACAAATCTCTCTTACCCGCCAGTCCCACAGTCGCTCAGACCCAACCAAGAAAGCACACAGAAACTTACATTGTTTAGAAACTGTATGGCCGTGGCAGGCTTCTTGTTATCTGCTTCTTCTATCTTAAATTAACCCATTTCTGTTAGTCTATACTTTGCCACATGGCTCATGGCTTACCGGTGTCTTTACATGTTGCTTCTCATGGCGGCGGTTGGCGGTGTCTCCCTCCAGTCTTCTACTTCCCAGAATTCTCTACTCTCTTGTCCCGCCTATACTTCCTGCCTGGCCACTGGCCAATCAGAACTTTATTTACACATAGTGATATCCACAGCAGTATGGCTTGGTCTGTTTGTGAGGTCCCTGGCAATAGCACCAGGACTTATCCCAGGTGCATGAACTGGCTTTTTGGAACCCAATTCCCTATGGTGGGATACCTTGCTCAGTCTTGATACAATGGGGAGAGGCTAGGTTCTCCTTCAACTTGGTATGCCACTACATGGGAGGCCTTACTCACTCTGAGGAGTGGATGGGGTAGAGTGGGAGGGAGGTGAGGAGGCAGGAGAAGGGGAGAGAGGGGGAACTGTGGTTGGTATGTATATATGTGTATATATATAAAATCCCAAATAGATTAAATGGGTGAGAACTTCCTCATCCAATCAGTTGGCAACTTGTGTCTAAGAAGTGGGCCTCCAAAGGGAAAGCAAGAGGTAAGTGGATATAAGGGTCAGAATGGCTAAGCAAGACACTGTGACGATTGGAACCTGGAGTGACTATCTTACCCTGCTGGGACTGGAAACCAATAACCAGTGTACAGATAAGTCATTCACCCCCATCAGGATGCCCCATCTCACCCAGGCTAGCCAGTCTCTCATTTCATCTTAATTTTTTTCTTGTTTGGTATGGCTACTGTGAAGGAGCAGATTTCATTTAGCCCAGACCTAGTTTACACCTCTATACATAAGCTTTTATACTGCTTTGCTACTCACCAGGCTGGGCTCAAACTCAGAGATCCTCTTGCCTCTGCCTCCTGACTGCTGGGATTAAAGGTGTGTGCCCCAACCGCCCTGATTCAAAGGGATTTTAGACAGAGAATCTGATCTTGGGAAGGCTTGTCAAAAATGTCAAAAGGTTTAAATCCTTTAATAAAATTAGATGTATATCATGAAAGAAAAGCCTGGTTCTCCAACTCTGTTGCTAGACCTATAAGCTGCAGAGGCTCCTGAGAGGACCCCAAGGAAGCCCCTCCCTTGCCGTGTCGGTCACCGGTGTGGCATCCCCTGTATGGGCTCCTGCCACCAGCACAGCCACAGAGCACAGGGTCAGCCCTGTGGCCACAGCAGGGGGACCCAGGGCTGGAACTGCCCCTATGGGCATGGCCCAGTGGCAGCGCCAGCCAGGGAGCCTGTGGAGTGGCATAGTCCAGCCTTGGTGTCAGGAAGAGACAAGGCTCCCCCTGAAGGGGAATGTCTAAGAGGGTTTGTGTCCTGTGGAGCAAGGCCAACAGACAAGTGAAGCCCGGTAGTGTACAGCATGCCTTTGGTGGACTTCTGGATTAAAGGTGTGTGCCATGAAGCCCTACATCAAGTAAAAAATTTAATTGTCTTTCTTACTTAAGTTTGTCATCCTTTTACAGCTTGAAAACAGCCCTCTGTCTTTGCCAGCTGACTGCAAATTCTTCACCCATTCCAGCTAGCAATGGAAGCATGTACACATACACACACACACACACACACACACACACACACACACACACACTTTCCTGCCCCATGGCAATCGAATCTGTTGGATGGAGCTTCTCCCTTAACAGGACAGGGACTGTGTCTGTCACACTGGTGTCCCACAGCTGTCACCTGACAGCTGCTGCTGTACTGGACAGCACATGGAAATCTCTTTAATCAACATGGAGATTTCACTTACTCTTGGGAGCACACACATGTGTGCAGTATAGGCATTCAGGAGGCAGGTGAAGGAAATCATGAGTTCCCAACTAGCCTGAGTTGCTTAATGAAACTCTATCTTGGGCTGGAGAGATGGGTCAGTGGTTAAGAGCATTAGTTATTCTTGCAGATAGAACGTGTAGCAGAATCAGCAAGCTCATTTCCCTGAGCCAAGGGTCCAGGCAGGCCTGTGTGGCACGAATATGGCCAACATAAAAGGGTAATGACCTCTGTCTGATTAACTTTTGCAGTTCAGAAAACATTTGGAAGGTGGAAGTAATAGGTTGAATTACTGGGACCATTTCCAGAGCCTGTAAAGCTCCTACCACATATTGACTGTCTGAATATAAATTAAAGGAGCAGTTTTTAAAATCTTTAAAGACAACAAGTGCAGCATATAACTCCACCAACTGAGCTGACTTGAAAGGAGTTGCTATAACATTTTTTGGCCATTGAAGACATAGGCAGCCCTGCCATTTTTTGACCCATCTATGAAAAGCACAGGGGAATCTGGGATGGGCTCCATTCGGGTATGTTTGAGAAAAACAAAAGAAGTAAGGGAAAAGAATTGTAGGAGTTTATTACTGGGCATCTGTGTATCGATTTTCCCCATATAGGTACAAACAAGGATGGCCCAATCAGGACTACGGGTGCATAGCCATTCAAGCTGTTCTTTATCATATGGCATAACAATAACATCAGGGTCTCGCCCAAAGTATCATGTGGAAGTTTTTATTCCCAGCATGATCAATTGGCAAACCAAAGTGGGGTAGGTGGGAAGGATTTTTCTTTTTCCAACAGGAAGGTATACCCAAAGTAAGGGCATGGGTTCTTGCCAGAGCAGTCCCGTGGGGGCAAATTCTGTAGAAAAAACGATCAAATATAAAGGTGAGGCCGGCTCAAAATATCCTGTGTATTGTTGGGCGATGGCTGACTGAATTTTTTGTAGTGCCTTTTCTGCATATACTGTAAGATATCTGGGGGACCAAGGATCGGAATCCCCTTTGAGAATATCTTCGAGGGGATGTACCTCTCTCTTGGTCATTTTTAAATTAGGTTGTAGCCAATTGATATCCCCCAGAAGTTTCTGGAATTCATTAAGACAACGGAGCTTACCTCTCTTGATCTGAATTTTCTGGGTATAAAGAAGGTCTGGATGTAACTCAAATCCTAAAAACAAGAAGGGGTATTGGGTCTGTATCTTTTCTGGGGCTATACAAAATCCTCGGCTTTGAAGTAAAGTAATCATCTTTTGGGCTATATATTATGTTTTATCTTCAGACTCCCCTGCTATTAATAGATCATCCATATAGTGTATAATATAGGCATCGGGGTACTGGATCCTCACCGGATCAATGGATTGAGCTACATATTTTTGACATAGTGTGGGTGAATTGGGCATACCTTGGGGCAATACTTTCCATTTAAATCGGGGGTTGGGTCCAACATGATTCACAACAGGTATAGAGAAGGCAAATCATTTGCAATCCAGAGGATGCAGGGGGATAGAGAAAAAACAATCTTTAATATCTATAACAATCTTAAAATATTTTTTAGGGTTGGCCACAGGAGATGGCAATCCAGGCTGTAACACCCCCATGGGGACCATAGTCTTATTTACTTCCCTAAGATCCTGTAACAACCTCCATTTTCCAGTTTTTTTCTTTATTACAAAGATGGGAGTGTTCCATGGAGATGTGGAAGGCTCAAGATGACTTTGCTCTACCTGTTCCTGCACCAACTGGAGGGCAGCTTTAACTTTTTCCTGAGGCATGGACCACAGATCTATCCAAACCGGGTCGTCAGACTTCCAAGTTATTTTATCGGCTTTGTGTGCAGGAGGAGCAGTGGTCCTTAGGAAAAAAGGTCCGTCCCTAATCCCCTTTTGTCCAGCTTGGGGATGGGCATGATGGGCTGAGTTTGTCCCTGTTCAAACATTCCTAACCCTTTGCCAGGCAGAAAGCCTGTCTTTAGCATCATTTGGGTCACTTTATCATTTGGGACTCATCATGATGATCCCCATCTGTCATCATATCTCTTCCCCACAGGTTTATTGGCAAACCCTCAACCACAAAGGGCCTTACTGTTCCAGTATTTCCCCCGGGGGCCTCCCATTTTAGGAATCTAGAGCTTTGTAGTGTATTTTGGATTTGGCCTATCCTCTTTAAATGTGTGGCAGTGGGCTCCGGTGGCCATGAATCAGGCCAATATTTTTTGGCTATGACAGTGGCATCAGTACCTGTGTCCAAAAGGCCCAGAAATTGTTTTCCCTCCAGAGAAAGTTTAATTGTAGGTCGGCTCTCTGTTAATTGTTGGACCCAGAATATGTCTGATGATCCTGGTTCTGAGAGGCCAGGAGTTCTACCCTTATGGGGAAATTGTCCACCCATTGGAAGAGGGAGAGCCTGAGCAATATGTTGGCCCACAGGGATGGTGATAGGACCCTGAGAGGCTAGGGCCAGGATTTTTATCTCTCCCTGATAATCAGAATCAACTATGGAAGGAATGATAGAGAGTCCTTGCAGCGAGCTGGAAGCTCGGCCTATAATAAGAAAGAACATTCCAGGGGTGGGGACAAGGATCCCTGTCTCTATAATCACTGAGCCCTCTTCCAGGGTTTCAGGTGGTGGAGGAACAGCGGGGTCCAGTCCTGCACTTCCTGGTGTGGCTTGGGATAGGTTCAAGCAAGTTGGGCCTAGGCTGTCTGGGGCAATGGGGTTGCCCTGTTCCGGACAAGGTAGAGGCGCCCGGACCGCATCACTCGTGCAACCTGGGAGAGTCTTGAGGTAAGCACAGTCGTCCCATAACCATGGGCAAAGGATTGTCAAAAGAGGTTCTTTTTATTAAGGAAATGAAGGGCAATCTCAGGGAGAGAGGACTGAGAGTTAAGAAAAAGGATCTGATAAAATTCTTCTGTTTTGTGGAAGAAAAGTGCCCTTGGCTGGTAGTTAATGGCCCAGGGATTCACCCACTACCTTGGAATAAGGTTGGAAAAGACATCAACAAATTACTTAAACAGGGAGAAAATATTCCTGATGCTTTCTTCAGTTTTGATGGTGTGATCAGAGATATTTTAAAAGAGGCAGAGGGAGACGGGCGTGTTCCACATTTACTAGCCCTTGCGGAGGATTTTCTCTCTGACTCCTCCTGCCTGACACCCGATGATGAGTCCGGAGCCGCAGCGGCTGCTCTGCCAAAGAAGGAAAGTAAAACGGAGAAGGCCGCTTCACCCCTGGCAGCCGCTCCGCCTGAGACTAATGGGGACGTTGAGATCACCCCCTCCCTTATTGATGAGCCTATCCCTGCCACTGAATTAATCCCTCCTTTGTTAAAGCCTCCCGCCCCAATCAAATCCTATGAAAAGATTTATCCTGTCATTAATAAGAATGCAGCAGGCAATGACTGGCTTGACCCTTCTTCACAAATCAGCCTGGAAGAAGTGGCAGCATGTTACAAAAGGAGGAGATATGACCTCCCTCCCCTCTCTCAGCCCCAAGCTTTTTTCGCTAGCCACCAAATAGGTGAGAGGAGTCTTCACTGGCACTCTCCGCCTGCCTATGTCACTCCCACTCCCAATGCCCTGAGCGCTCCCATTCGTAGGGAGACAATGACAGGACAAATGGGCCCTGCTATACCTGGAATGCAGGGTCTCTTAGAGACCAAGGAACCCTTCTAAACCTGATCACCAATTTAAAGGATGTCCTCTCTATGAAAAGAGAATTGAGAGATCTTACCCAACAGATAGAGGAATTACAGGCCAACCTTACAGGAGAAGCCGTCATCACCCTTCCCATCACCTTTGGTAATCCCCCTCACACAGACTCCTCGCCAAATACACATATCAAACCAAGAGTAGGCAAGACCAAAAGGGCACTGACTTCAGTGTCCCTCTCCTTCCCAGTAATGACCCGCTCTGGCACTCAATCCCAGGATGTGGGGGAACAGGCAGACACCACTCAGGGTGCTGACAGAGATGCTGAGGTTGTGGAACAGGGGGCTTCGGCCTCGGAGGGAGAGAAAGAGGACCCAGTGGAGAATCATGACACTGACCAAGTTATATATAAAAAACTAAAAATAAAACATCTAAAGGATTTACACTCAGCAGTCCAAATTATGGCATTAATGTGCCCTTCACAATTTCAATTCTTGAAGGGCTGGGCCAGGGGGGTAATCTGTTGCCTCATGAATGGAATAAGGTGGTTCAGTCTGTGCTGACTCAGAGCCAATTTTTAACCTGGAAGGCCGAGTTTATAGACAGAGCTGAAACACAGGCCGTCATAAATAAGAAAAGTCCTCAGATGGCTTCATGGTCTTCTGACAAGATTACAGGGAGAGGCAAATATGCCACAGAGGAAAAACAATGGAAACTCTTAGCAGGGCTTCTGGCACAGACGGCTCAAGTGGCGCTGGTGCCCTTTTGAGCTGTGCCCTCGACAGGGGCAGCCACCACCTCCCTGTCTAAAATAGTCCAAGACAACAGCGAACCTTATGCCCAGTTCGTTGTCAGGCTGCTAGAAGCGGCTGAAAGAATCCTGGGAGAAGATGGTTTGGAAAATATTGTGGTCAAGCAATTAGCCATAGAGAATGCCAATACAGCCTGCAGGGTGGCCTTGAGGGGCAAAACTAAGGCTATGGACCTCAATGGCATGATTAAGCTGTGTAGCGATGTAGACTCATTTGATCATAAAATTTCCAAGTCCATCAATATGGCAATAGGTGCCATGCTCCAGACTCCCGCTAGAGGGCCTAACAATGAAACCAAAAACTGTTTCAAATGCGGGCACCCGGGACATTTTGCCAGGGAATGTCCTGGCACCCAGGGTGAAGGACCCTTCTTTAATGATAATCTGAGAAACCCACCCCCAGGGCTCTGCCCTAGATGCAAAAGGGGACAGCATTGGGCCAGAGACTGTCGCTCCAAGACTGATGTTAATGGCCAGCCGTTGTCTGCGGTCTCTGGAAATGGACCCCACCCATCCATCACAGCCCCGTATAACACCCAACAACCCCTTCAACAACCTCCTCAAAGACCAATGGGGGCAAGAGAGGAAGGAGACCAGGCGCATAAAGAAAGACAGAGACAGTCTGAGTCGTGTCACGGTCTCATTTATTGCAAAGTGAAGCAAGCTTATATACTGGTGGATATGAGGGGAAGGGAGGGAGATGAAAAAATTGTTAGAAAAGGGTTCGGGACCAGGTCTCTTTGGTCCAGTGCTTGAACAACCGATCAATCAATTAGAAAAGGGTTAGGGAGAGGTCTCTTTGCTCCAATGCTTTGAACAACTGATCAATCAAACATACTCCAGGAAGTTAATCTAAAAGTACACTTTGTGGTTTTTCGGGAATGATTGTTTTGCAAGTCAAGGGTGCAGTTATGCCAGATCATCCAAGCAAGAAAAGTCAAGGCGCAGCTATCCAATTTTTGGTTCCCAACATGCAGGCAAAACATTTCCACTTAAAATAATAATAATAAAAATATCTCTATAAAAAAAGAGAATGGAAGAGGGAAGGAGGGGACAAGGAGACAGAAGAAGCTAAGGAGACAGAGCTGGCCTAGGGGTGTACATCAGTTTATAAAAATGCTTGTGTACATGCCTGTCATCTCAATGCTCAGGAGATGGAAGCAGGAAAATCAGAAATTCAAGGTCATTCTGTAAAACACTAATAGTTGAGACTAGACCATAACTTTAAAAATCAATTAAGTAAAAATAGCCATGGATGATGGGTAAGCCTTTTATCTCAGCCCTGATAGGTAGATCTTTGTGAGCACCAGGACAGCCAGGGCTACATAGAGAGATTATTAATCAAACAAAACACACACACACACACACACACACACACACACACACACACACACACACACATACACATTAAACAAAGCATAGTGAGACTCCCAGAAACCAAAACAAAACAAAGGGGGCTTGGCAGCCCACGCTTTTAATCCTGGCACTGACAATCAAGCATGGTGTCCTAAGGACTTGGGAAGCAGAGGCAGGTGGATCTCTGTGAGTTCCAGATAAGCCTGATGTACATAACCAGTTCCAGAACAACTGGTGCTATTTATAGAGACCTTGTCCCAACCTCCCTCTATACTCTATAAAATAATAAATAATTATCAACAAAACAAACACACACAGAGAGAAACTGAAACAGTAAACTAGTTTCTAACTTTTCAGACACCTACGCCCAGAGATTATTTAATGTCTGAAGTCTGTGGAACACATGTTGGAACATGGAGCCCATGAAGGTAGATCTCATTGAAAGCAATTAAGTCAGTCAATGGGCCAGGGATCTGACCTCTCAGGTGGTAGCTTGCAGCTTCTTGGAATGACTTAGATTATTCTTTGTAGAAAGCCTGGTGCTATAATAGTAATAGAAACAATTCATGGAACTGGTCGATATCTAAGCAGGTAAAGGAAAGAGTGTTCCTCTGGAAACCACATGGTAGAAGGAAAAGAGAACAGAGATCTGCCTGCCTCTGACTCCCTAGAGCAGGGACACCATACCTGGAGCAGATACCTATCTGAAATGAGATTTTACAAAGCTCTAGTACTAATTTTCCCTTATCCCCTTCAAGATTCTCAGAAAAATTGAATAGACAGACAGTTTTCTGAAACTTAATTTACTTAAACTAAATCAGCTTAGCCAGCAAGATAGCTCCTGATAAAGGGGCCTGCTGCCCTGCAGAAGGACCTGAGTTAAACTTTTAGGGCCAATACAGTTGGTGGGAGGAGAGAGAGAGCTCACATAAGTTGTCTTCTTGCCTTCACATTCAAATTAAATATGTAGCAAACCAAGTTGGCTGTCTTATGTTGGGCAAAAGTCTTCCACTAGTCTTAATGGCCTCTAGAGCCATTCCTGTTCCAACACCAAAACTGGTCAATTCTAGTAGCTCAGGCCTTTAATCCCATCACACGTGGGACAGAAACAGCTGGATCTCAGTGAGCGTGAGGCCATCCTGGTCTTGGTAGTTATTTCAGGCCTGCTGTGGGTGAAGCAAATACCTAAGTGGATTCCTCTTGAAGACCGGTGACTTTGATGTTGAACTCAGGGTCTCCCTTGCCCTTGCTGGCTCTAATATGATCAGCTTCAGGGCTTCTGTACACTCATCAGGAACAGATTTCAACCAGCATAACAAGCTACCAACAAATGTGAGACAATCTGCGACCTAGAGCCTGAATCAAACATTTCTTTACTTCTTGTGGCTGTGGAGCCAACCCAGGGCTTTGAATATACCGAGTCTGTTCATCATCACTCAGCTGTATCCAAAGCCACTTTTCTCAAGCCACCTTGTACACTACCATGCCAGCTGATATAAAATGGGCAATATTTATCAAGCAGTAATCCTTCCCCTAGATACAGACCAAATCCTTCAGTAGATTTTTCCCTAAGATACTCAAACATGACTCCATCTGACATAGGCTATGGGTTTTTTTTTTCTTTTTGAGCTGAGGATTGAACTCAGGGCCTTGTGCTTGCTAGGGAAGTGCTCTATCACTGAGCTAAATCCCCAACCCCAAAAACTTTCATTTATTCTTTTTTTTTAAGAGTTATTTAATTATGTATACAGTGTTCTGCCTGCACATATGCTTGCAGGTCCGAAGAGGGCGCCAGATCTCATTACAGATGGCTGTGAGCCACCATGTGGATGATGGGAATTGAACTCAGGACCTCGGGAAGAACAACCAGTGTTCTTAACTGCTGAGCCATCTCTCCAGCCCATGTTCTGTTTTTTTTTAGACAGGCTCTGAATATGTGGAACAAGCTGGTCTGGAACTCACAGAGATCTACTTGGCCCAGCCTTCCAGGGATTAAAGGGCTGAACCACCACACCAGGCCTAAGAATTGGTTGTGTTTTGCACTAAAGTATTCAAACTTATGCTTTTATTCCTGTTCAACTGAACATCCCACTATTAAGTTATAGTCACTCAGTAACCGGAGCAACAAGAAGTATGGTCTCCATAAGATGAATGAGCTGCCTCTGGTAGCACAGGGTGGCAGGAGTTGGGGATTGGTAAGAGACAGCTCAATGGGGGAAGATCTTGCTGTCAAGCTTGAGTTCAATCCCTAGGACTCATATGCTGAAAGGAGGAACCAGTCCCTGCAAGTTCTATATGCACATTATGTAGACACAGGGTCCCCCCAACCCCTCCCCAAAATCCAATGATCTTTTGTCAAAAGATAAGAAGAATGTAGAATCAGAAGCAGCTCTCACACACATTTGTAGAACAATTCAGGAAGCTGGGTTGAGAAAAGGATTGGATCCTTTACAGGACACCTGGTACTGCAGAGGGTGGCTGGCCTCTGATGAACCTTGGTTTCATTTCAGGCCATTTAACTTTGTGCATGGAGGACCTTAAGACTGAGGTAGAATCTTGACAGGGTGGTGGTGGCGCACGACGGTAATCCCAGCACTTGGGAGGCAGAGGCAGGAGATCTCTGTGAGTTCGAGGCCAGCCTGGTCTCCAAAGCAAGTTCCAGGAGAGGCTCAAAGCTACACAGAGAAACCATGTCTTGAAAAACCAAAAAAAAAAAAAAAAAAAAAAAAAAAAAAGACTGAGGTGGAATCTTGAGCAATGTTCTGGCTTCCTCTGTCAGATTCTTTGTATTGTTGGAATAAGATAATAACAAATTCAGCACAACAGTGTCTGTCATCCACATATAGAAGCTGTGGCCCCCACACACCCACATTCATACAGATAGGCACACAGAATAAACAAGTATAACCAAAAATAAACAAAGAGGCATGGTGACTCATATCTTTTTTTTTTTTTTTTTTTTTTTTTTTTTTTTTTTTTTTTTTTTAGTTTTTTGGTTTTTTGAGACAAGGTTTCTCTATGGAGCCTATCCTGAAACTTGCTCTGTAGATCAGAATGGCTTGGAACTCATAGAGATCCATCTGCCTCTGCCTTCCAAGTGCTAAGATTAAAGGTTTGTACCACCATCACTAGGCAGGAAGATCTCTGTAGGTTTGAGCCCAGTCTGGACTACATAGTGAGTTCCAGGGCAGTCAAGACCACATAGACATCCTATCTCAAAAGAAAAACTAACCAGAGAAATGAAAGACTTCAAAGCTGGCCTTTCTCAGGTAGTGAGTCTGAGTCCAGGCTGGGCTGCATTAGATCCAATCTCCAAAAACAAACAAGAGGACCCTTAAATCAGACATAGTGGTGAAAAACCTATGGTGAAGCAAGTACCGGCCTGGCCTTGAACTCAAAGAGAACCACCTGCTTCTTCCTCCTGCATGCTGGGATTAAAGGTGTGTACCAACATGCCTGCAGGAACGTCTTTGTTTATTGTTTTTATGAACATCTTCTGAGGCATAAGTATTTCAGTGGTGGCTATGAGTTTACTAATTAAAAACTGCCAGCATCAGCAGGGCATAGTGGCACACACCTTAATACCAACACTGTGGAGGTAGAGGCTGACAGATCTCTGTGAGTTTTAAGGCAGCCTAACAATGTCACCAACATATACAAGGGACATGAGTCTCTGAATGTAAGGTTTCCTTTGTGAGGATAAACTGGTCACAGACAGACGAAATTACCACCAAAACCTGCTGGCTTAAGAAAATCCCATGGGACAAAGAAGACTAGACGAAAGGCCACTTACCAAGTAAAGTAAATATGCCACCCATTCCGGCCCACTCTCAAATAAATCTAGCACTGGTCCCAAAATTATGGCATTCCCAAGACTCAAGGGATTTCATCTTTTGCTTTCAAGACTTTAATAAAGCTGAACTCATATGGCATGCAGGAACTCTAGCTAGCTATATGATAGTCTATTATCATGTATATGTTGAGATTTGAGGGTAAATTACACTATAGGTCATTTCAAAATGCAATAGCCTTCTGGAAGTTCCAGGTCACCAGCTCCTAAGAGCTATGGTTAAGAAGCATAATTAAGATGGGAAGGAAGCAGACCTGGGGAGAGGGAGGGCTCAGGGATTAAGAGAGCTTCCTGCTCTCTGGAGGATCTAACTTTGGGTTTCAGCACTCAGGTTAGGTGATGGTTTTTGTAACTGCAGTCCCAGAGGACCCAAAAATGCCCTCTTCAGACTTCTGTGCATATGTGCATACACACACATACATACATAAAACTAAATAAATTATTTTAAAAATTGGGACCAGATCCTGAAAGCCTCTGAAAGGAAGAGTGTTCCTTGTGGAGACAGGCTGTCTGTTAGCATTTAGGACACCTGGCCTGCCCTTGGGGTCATGCCAGGATATATCTCAGCTGCAGCCACTAAGATCACCCCCTGTGTGCAATTGCTGTTTCCTTATAAAAGGCGAGCCTTGCCTGTAGTTAGA
This sequence comes from Onychomys torridus, assembly GCF_903995425.1. NCBI lineage: Eukaryota > Metazoa > Chordata > Mammalia > Rodentia > Cricetidae > Onychomys > Onychomys torridus. The sequence goes on along the minus strand of NW_023413840.1, from coordinate 42,451 downwards.
GTTTTCCTGCCTGGCCCAGTCAGGACAAATCTCTCTTATCCGCCAGTCCCACAGTCGCTCAGACACAACCAAGAAAGCACACAGATACTTACATTGTTTAGAAACTGTATGGCCGTGGCAGGCTGCTTGTTATCTACTTCTTTTCTCTTAAATTAACCCATTTCTGTTAGTCTATACTTTGCCACATGGCTTGGGGCTTACCAGTGTCTTTACATGTTGCTTTTCATGGCGGCAGCTGGCGGTGTCTCTCCCCAGCCTTCTACTTCCCAGAATTCTCTTCTCTCTTGTCCTGCCTATACTTCCTGCCTGGCCACTGGCCAATCAGAACTTTATTTACACAGAGCAATATCCACATCACTTGCCCACCTCCCATCTCTTTCTCTTGCTTCACTCTCGTCCCCAGAGACCTGTCTCTGCCCCTTCTCTTCCCTGCCCTCGACACCCCCCAACCCCCGTCAACGTGGGCCTGTTGTATGGTGTGACTACTTCCCAAGGCCCCACTATTTTTAAAATACAACAGTGTCTGTGGGCCAAGCTTGTTTTGAGCTTTAAGCAATCCTCCAGCCTCAGCCTCCCTAGTGCTAGGTACAGGCACAAGCCATGACAGCCTTTTAATTCCTTTATTATGTGACTTCCTGTCTTAGCTTTTAAATTCTTTTAATTATCCCTCTGGTAAATGAAAAGGATTTTCTTTCCTCAGGATCTAGATCTATTTTTATTAAGTGATTTAAACCTTTTGACATTTTTGGAAAACCTTCCCAACTAGATCCTTCCATCTAAAATCGCTTGGAGGCAGGACGGTGGAGGCAGAGACAAGGGATCTCTGAGTTTGAGGCCAGCCTGGTGAGTAGTAACAGGATACAAAGGCTTCACAGGAGCCAGAGAAGAGGCTGAACAGGAGATTGAAGTCACACCTGGCCCCCCTAGGATAGAAAGCTCTTTGTCACATCTGGTAAGTCAATGGTTTCTATCGACATATGTCTGCTCCATCTCCCCCCCCCCCCCCCCCGCTTAGGCCCTTGTGGTACTAGCCTAGTATCTTACCTATTGTCTTCTGAGCTTGGAGGATCACTTCTTGAGCCCAGAAGTTCTGGGTCACCCTGAGCAGTAGAGGATTTCAGCAGCCAGTTTCTAGTAGCTGTGAGTGCTGGCACCTTGATTGTTACAGTCTCTGATTTGGGCTCTTAAATGGACAGAATGTTTTCCTTGTTTTGAGACAACAATCTTGTTCTTTATCCCAGGCTTGTCCTGAAATTCTAAATTATGGGTATTGCCTGGACTATGTCTGTATCACATAAATGCCTGGTGCCTGTGATGCCTAGAAGATTCAACCTCCATCCTTATAAAGAACATCCAGCTCACTTTATCACTGAACTATCCCTTCACCACCACCCTTTTTTGAGACAAGGTCTCAACTGTGTTGCCATGGCTGGCATCATTCAAAGCTATCAGGCTGCCCCTGCTTCCCAAGCACTGCTTCTCGGTTAAGGGCTTTTATGAACATGCTCACCCTTGCCTAGTCATTTTAAATACTTGTTGCTTTTCATATATTTCACATTAAATTTTATTAGTCCATGCCCCACCCCCTAGGCAGGGCTTTCTCTGTGTAGCTTTGGAGCCTGCCCTGGAATTCACTTTGTAGACCAGGCTGCCCTCCATCTCAGATCGGCCTGCCTCTGCCTCCTGAGTGCTGGGATTGAGACTCTCTCTCTCTACATATCTCTGGTTGTCCTGGAACAATATGTGCAACAGGCTGGCCTTAACGAGGTCCTCCTGGTTTTGCTTCCACAGAGCTGGGATTAACAGTCGTGACTACCATGCCTGTCTCTTTACATTAAATTTTTTTGTTTGTTTTTCGAGACAGGGTTTCTCTGCTCTGTGTAGCTTTGTGCCTTTCCTGGGACTTGCTTTGTAGACCAGTCTGGCCTTGAAATCACAGAGATCCACTAGTTCTGCCTCCCGAGTGCTGGGATAAAAGGCATGTGCCACTACCGCCCAGCCTTTATTAAAACATTTTAACTAAAATTTTTGACACAGGCCCATAAACTTGGGAACTGAGTCAAGAAGAATGATATGATTCAGAGGGGAGTCCAAGCTACATAGAGGGACTCTCTTGAAAATTAAAAAAAAAAAAAAAGTGAGGCTATGTTGTGGAATGTTCTTCTGGTCCCCAAGAGCCATAACATCTTCATCAGAGCAGTGTGGTTATTTGATCATGCCTATTGACCTTCCATCTTAGGAGAGGGTGGGAGGGACATTAGACCCTCACCTGAGGTGCCAGCCACTTCCTAGGCCCCCATCCCAGCTGTGTATAATTCTTCCCTAACTGCTGCTGGTCTGAGGAGGCTTGAGTATATTGGAGGTTAGTGGAAGGAAAGACTCCATCTAAGAGGTATGGAGATGTCATGTTGGGTGACACTGAGTGATTACTGTTCAGGGTCATTTAGGCTCTGTAAGTAACCCCTCACCCATGATCCCATAAAAATCCAGTAATGGGGCTGGAGAGATGGCTCAGAGGTTAAGAGCACTGACTGCTCTTCCAGAGGTCCTGAGTTCAATTCCCAGCAACCCCATGGTGGCTCACAACCATCTGTAATGAGATCTGGCTCCCACTTCTGTATACATAATAAATAAATCTTAAAAAAAAAAAAATCCAGTCAGTTCATTGGTTGACCAAGCGGAATGTGGGTGGGAAGCTGACTGTAGTCAGTACTAGTGTTTTACCTGGGGTGATTACTTGTTCCCATCTCCATGGGGCAGCGTTCATACAACAGGGTTAAACTTCAGCTTTCATGTGCTAGGCAATTGCTTCATTACTGAGCCATATTCCCAGCCTAATTTGTGTATTTGTTAGTCTGTTTTAAGCTGTCTTACTATGTAGCTAGGATGCAAATTCACTCTGTAGATGTGTAGATAGACCAGACTAGTCTTGAACTCAGAAGTCTGCTTGCCCCTCCCCCCCAGTGCTAGGATTAAAGGTATGCATCCACATGATGCCTGGATTCCAGCCAGAAATACACCCCCCATCCCCAGACAGGGTTTCTCTGTGTATCCCTGCTTGTCCTGGAACTCACTTTATATACCAGGCTCAGAGATTCATCTACCTCTGCTCCCAAGTGCTGGGACTAAAGGTGTAAATCACCACCACCTGCCATGATTGGTTTTTTTGTCTTGTTTTTTAAGTATTTTTTTTTGTTTTTTGTTTTTCAAGACAAGAGTTTTTCTTAGTATCCCTGGCTGTCCTAGAACTTACTCTAATGTAGTCCAGGCTGGTCTTGAACTCAACAGTGAGACCCTGTCTTATTAGTAATAGTAATAACAACAACAATAATAATAATAAATCAATAAGTACAATATTTAGCTTAAGGTATGTGGGGGTGGCTTGGGGGGAAGTTAGAGAGATGGCTGAGCAGTTAAGAGCACTGGCTGCTCTTCCAGAGGTCCTGAGTTCAATTCCCAGTAACCACATGGTGGCTCACAACCATCTATAATGAGATCTGGTGCCCTCTTCTGGCCTGCAGGCATATATGCAGGCAGAACACTGCATAATAAATAAAAAAATAAAAAAATAAATAAGTAAATAAATAAATAAATAAATCTTTAAAAAAAATTAATACAATAAGTGGGAGTGTGAAGCTTGCTAGTGTAGTATTGTGTAGTTAGAGTTTTCCTGCCTGGCCCACAGTCAGGACAAATCTCTCTCACCCGCCAGTTCCACAGTCACTCAGACCCAACCAAGTAAGCACACAGAAACTTACATTGTTTAGAAACTGTATGGCTGTGGCAGGCTTCTTGTTATCTACTTCTTCTATCTTAAATTAACCCATTTCTGTTAGTCGATACTTTGCCACGTGGCTCGTGGCTTACCAGTGTCTTTACATGTTGCTTCTCATGGCGGCAGCTGGCGGTGTCTCCCCCCAGCCTTCTACTTCCCAGAATTCTCTTCTCTCTTGTCCTGCCTATACTTCCTGCCTGGCCACTGGCCAATCAGAACTTTATTTACACAGAGCGATATCCACAGCACATCCCCTTTTCTTTTTTTTAAAGGAAGGTTTTAACTTTTACATAGTACAATTACATATAACAAAACAATTATCAAGCAAGAATTATAGTTACAATATTAAAGAAGATATCCTATCTATCTTATATTTGTGAGTCTAAAGTTTTATATCTAACTTATCTTGTATCCTAACTGAGGAAATTATAACTATCTAGTCTTCAACCACATCAAAGACCTCAGAAGAATATAATATTACCTGAGAACCGGGAGAAGGATGCAAGGAACTTTCGGGAGTCTTGCAGGGTAGACAGAGACAGCTGGCAGCCTGAACAGTCACCTAATGTTCCTTTGTAAAGTTGGGGCATTTGTCTTCAGCCCACAGGGCTAGCGTCTCTCAGTCACTTCTCTCAGTGTCCTGTAGAATGTCTGGCAGTTTACTCTGCGAAGCAGGGACCTGAAGGACCATTTTGTTAAGCAAAGTTTAGTGGTCACCTTTCTATGGGTCCTGCATGTCCAGTCGATCAAGCAGTCAAGGCAAGAACAGTTTCTTGCCCAAATGGCTATTTTTGCCAAGGTGAAGATAAACTCCATATGAAGTGTCTTCAATGCCCATCCTCCTCTCTGAAGTAAATCGGTGCTGCCAGGAGCAGACATGTCTCACTGTCCAGAAAGTCTAAATTTTAAAAGTATTTTAAATGCCATATTCTGAAGGTCTTTGAAGTATTTGAAGATTACCTATCTATCTGAAATATCTCTATGTATACCTAGAAGACTTAACTAACATGGCTATGAGTATGATTATCATAGATGAATAATTATTAATCTATTTTTAATTATCCATTACAATTTAAAATGAGCTATATAAACATAATACATTAAATATGAGTAGAAATATATACACAATATAACAAAATTAACTTTAAGTTTGTATCATTAGACTAAAATCTATACCAATGTAAAACATTTTAAACAAGTCATTGTTCTTTAGAAGTAGGTTCCTTAATCTACCCTTCATCCTATCATATCTATATCATGTCCCCTTTTTATCTTTAGAAAGAGATCACATTTGTAATCAACCTGCTTTAAATAAAAATATTGTTTTTTTTCTGTCCCACACCAGAGGGCTCTTCTGATTTGGACACAAAAATCTCTTAACCTTTTCTTTTAGCAATATGTCTGGGTTTAGAGAAGGAGTGAGCCAATTCCATCTCCAAAGCAAGCTGGACATTTGGGCGTAGTTTCTCTTACTACTTCCTGCTGGAGGGGGGCGCTGTATCTTATGGGAACACAAAGAAAATTTTAGGATTATGGAGTAGTCCATTGGGGTGAACCTCTGAGCCAGTTGCCTTGAAACCATTTTGGATGTTGGATCATCTGGGCCACGGTGTCATCGGAGACCTTCAGGTGGTCTTGGCTGATAAAATCTGATGTATCTTAATCTGGAACAAATCCACAGCCTCTGGCTTTCTGTGGAAACAAAAGCAGAGACTCCTTTCCAAAGCAACATATCCTTATATCCAAATTTTGAAGTCAAGGTACCTTTAAATTTACATATTTGTTTAACTCAACAGTTTTTACGATCAAATCTTTTTCTGTAGTTAAAAATCCCAAAGACAAGACAAACCAGATTCTTTGTGTAATATCCATCTTTGTAAGACTGAAACGCTGCTGTGGCTGCTGGCTCCGCCCACCTCTGCTTCCCAACATGGCGGCGGTACAGTTTACCACCAGCTCTGGGTCTGGAGCCATGTGTACCATCAACTATCAGAAGCAGTTCTATCAAAGCAGCGCATAGCCCAGAAACTTTCTTTTCTTTTTTTCTTTCTTTCTTTCTTTTTTTTTTTTTAACTAGCAAAGGCTAAATCCACCACGCAGCAGAGTAAAGTGCCGCTTGTAGACTCCTCATTCCCGCCACACTGCAGGTCAGACGCACAAGTCAGGAACCCGCCATAGTAGCTCAAACTGGCAGGCTGCCGCTAACTTGAGAGAGACAATTAGGAAGCTGTTTTTAGCTCTGTTTTAGAATCTTTTTTCTCAAGTTTCAGGTGGAAATTCTTGCCAACACGTTGGGCGCCATTTGTAGTTAGAGTTTTCCTGCCTGGCCCACAGTCAGGACAAATCTCTCTCACCCGCCAGTTCCACAGTCACTCAGACCCAACCAAGTAAGCACACAGAAACTTACATTGTTTAGAAACTGTATGGCTGTGGCAGGCTTCTTGTTATCTACTTCTTCTATCTTAAATTAACCCATTTCTGTTAGTCGATACTTTGCCACGTGGCTCGTGGCTTACCAGTGTCTTTACATGTTGCTTCTCATGGTGGCAGCTGGCGGTGTCTCCCCCCAGCCTTCTACTTCCCAGAATTCTCTTCTCTCTTGTCCCGCCTATACTTCCTGCCTGGCCACTGGCCAATCAGAACTTTATTTACACAGATCTATATCCAGCACCAAAAAAGAAAACATTGAAAATCTGCCTCAGGTCTTCTGTAAATTTTTATTTTAGTTTTTAGAAAGGGATTCTCCTTGGCAGTCCTGGCCTGGCCTCACACTCAGATCTTCTGCCTCTGCCTTCCAAGGGCTGAGATTAAAGGCCATCATTACACTTGGCAGTTTTCTATAAGTTTTTTTCTTCGAGAGAGGGTTTCTCTGTAGCTTTGGAGCCTGTTCTGGATCTGTAGAGTAGGCTGGCCTGGAACTCACAGAGCTCCGCCTGCCTCAGCCTCCCCATTGCTGGATTACAAGCATGCACCACCACGGAAAGGCTACTTAACTGGAAATTTTATTTTTGTTTTTGTTGTTTGTTTGGTTTTTTGAAACAGGTTTTGTTTTGGTTTGGTTTGGTTTGGTTTGGTTTTTTTTTCGTTTTGTGGGATTTTTTGTTTGTTGTTGTTTGTTGAGACAGGGTTTCTCTGTGTTGCTTTGGAGCATGTCCTAGAACTTGATTTCTAGACAAGACTGGCCTCGAGCTCGAGAGATCTGCCTGCCTTTGCCTCCTGAATGCTGAGATTAAAGGCTTGGACCACGACCACCCCGGCTAGTTTGTGTAAATTTTAATGGAAAGTTTTGGAGTTGGAGAGGTAGCTCAGTGGTAGAGCGCTTGCCTAGCAAGTACAAGGCCCTGGGTTTGATCCTCATTCTCCAAAAAACATTTCTACTTTAGCTGCTGGTGCTGGCCAGTAATACCAGTTCATGAGGCTGAGGCAGGAAGATTTCCTTGAGTTTGAGACTAGCCTGAAGTACATAGTGAGATTCATGTGGGCTACAGAGTAAAACCCCTTCTAAGAAAACCAAGTTCAGAGTTCCAAGTTGTAAGCCTCCCAGTGACCTGGTTTCTGTCCATGCTGAACTTTCAAGACCATAGCTCTACCCCACCCCACCCCCACACTGGACTTAGCACTTAAACAGTTTTCTTCCCCACACTTTCAAAGTCATTATCCCCCTTCATGTCTAGTTTCTCATTCTTGAAAATAAGTGTAATCAAGTGATGTGATGTTGTCATCAGAAGTCTACCAAAGATGAACAGAATATCACCCCAATCCACCAAAATGTTCCTAGGGCTTGGAAGAAGACTTGTTTATAGAGGATCTGGGTTCAATTCCCAACACCTACATGGCTCAGCTATCTGTAACTCCAGTTCCAATGGTTGTAAAACCGTCTTCTGGCGTCTTTGGGCAGTGCATGAGCATTATGCATGTGCACACATGTAGTCAAAACCCCCATACACATAATAAAAACAAATGTTTAAAATGCCTTAATTTAGACACTCCTTCAATCTCAACACTGGGGGAGCAGAGGCATGGATTAAAGGTATCTCTGAGTTGTGGTCAGCCAGGTCTACAGAGTGAGATCCAGGACAGCCAGGGCTACACAGAGAAACCGTCTTGAAAACCTACACCAAAGTAAACAAAACGTTCATTAAGAAAATAACTCTTGATATTAGCATAAAGTAGATTCTGGGTTCTGGGTTTGGGAATATTGTTTGCTGGTTCCTTGGTCTGCATAATTGCCAGCTGACCACAAGATGACTGAGTAAGACACCAAAAGAGGCTGAGCTTGCATCCTCACTGTGTCTGAAACGGTATAGACTAAAAATAGTTGCTATTGCTTAGCTCAAATGAGGGAGCTTTTTGGTTTTGCACCAAAAAAAAAAAAAAAAAAAAGTAAGACTTCCTTATCAAATTTAATTTATAATTATCAAAGTATCTAATTTGCATGCCCTTACCTTATGTTTTAAACGACTCTGGTTGGAGAGATAGCAAATTAGGGTAAGGTTAGTATAACTTGTTTAAGTTTGATGTAGCCCAGGGTGATCTCCAACTTGCTAAATAGTTGAGGTTAGCCTTGATCTCTGGATTCTCCTATCTTTGGAGACAGGCTTTATCGGTGTAGCTCTGGCTGTCCTGGAACTCATCATGGAGCCCAATCTGGCATCAAACTCAGATCCCAGTGTTTCTGCCTCCTGGGATTAGAGATGTGTATCACCATGCCTGACTTTGATTTATTTTATATGTGTGTGAGTGTTTACCTACATGTATTTGTGTGTACCACCTATGTGCCTAGTGCCAGAGATGTTAGAAGAGAGTGCTAAATTCCTAGAACTGGAATTACCAGGCAGTCATGAGCTGGCATATGGGGGCTATAAATCAAATCGAGGTCCTCTACAGGAGCAAGTGCTCCTAAATGCTGAGCCATCTCTCCAGTCCCAGACCTCCTATGTTAGGGTGCTAGGGTTACAGGCCTCTGTCGCTACTCCGAGCAATGTAGTGCCTGAGTTATGAGAAAAAACTACCCCAGGAAATGAAGTTAGTTTTCAGAACCCTCAGGAACCACTTCCCACTGGGAATGGACTCCAATGCCAAACTGGTTGGAAATGGGTGAGAGTGAAGTGGGCTGTGAGCACTGATACTTGGGAGATGATACTGCAAACTAGGGGTTGGGGAGGTAGTTTGAGGGGGCAGGGGCGGGGTTATATAAATTTGTGGATCAATGGAACTTGGAGCAGAATGAGCAGTGATTGAGGCCCTGTGTTTCTGTGATGAGTGAGAAGGACCCTCTAAACATTATCATGAAAATATAGATATCTTTTTCTAAATGCTTCTCTGGGATCTTTCTCCCTGAAGATCCACCAAAATGAGCAGCAAGACCCTACTCACACTCCAGGAACTGGCTGGTGAGAGACTGTTGAGAGAGGAGGCCTTGGCCAACATTGCTTTGAAGAACTTACCCATAGTATTGTTGCCACAACTGTTGTAGCAGGCCTGTGATGGTAATCATGTTAATGTCCTGAGGACAATAGTGTCTTCCTGGCCCTTCCCCCGATTCCCTCTGGAGGCTCTGAAGAGAACAAGATACTCAGAGACCCAAGTACAAGTTGTCCTAGAGGAGATTCCAGGAGATTCACCCCAGGTGAGGAAGACATGGGTACCCTGGGAGGGAAGCCCAGAGCAGAGATAATAGGAGTCAAAATGGGGAATGGGGGCCAAGAATGGAGCAGAGGTTTCTGATGGCAGCAGCTTTCATAACTACAGACTTTGGCCATTGTTGAGCCATGTGGGAGAGGGCTGTGCAGGGTACAGGACTCATGGTGGATACAGCTGTGGCTGAAGGACTGCCCCTGCTTCCCATGGGTCCTAGAATTTGGACAGCTTGAGGGCTGGAATAAAACACAGGCGAGACATTGTGTCCTGACTTGCTGCTGAGGCTCTTTTCTGTTTCACCCACAGGCAGTACAAACTGGAAGTGCTGGATTTACGGTCTGTGGGTCAGAACTATTTGCATGTGTGGTCTAGGTCCGTGGATAACTGGTTATCACAGACCTCAAGTAAGACTCGAGCAGTTGGCAGGCCATTCGAAGGCGGGAGTGAAGCAGCCCTTGAAGGTGGTAGTGGACTTGTTTTTCATAGAAGGACCTCTTAGCCAGTTCTTAGGGCGCCTCCTTGAATGGAGTGATAAGAGGAAAGGGTTGTTACAGCTGTACTGTAATGAGCTTCAGATTTGGTCAGCATCCTATTTTAACCACAAGAAGCTCTCAGAAAAGGTAAACCTGGAATATGTAGAAACACTGGGCCTGCATGATGATTTCTGCAATCCGGTTTTCTTGCTGAACTTGACATCTTATCTGGGCTGCATGAAGAACCTGCGTAAGCTCTCTCTCACCAACATCCACAGAGATGACTTTATTTCCCCAGAGGAGAATTGCTATATCATCATCCAGTTCACCTCGCAGTTCCTCAAGCTGGAGTGTCTCCAGAAGCTGCATCTGGAAACTGTTCCCTTCCTTGAGGGCCATCTGCACCAGCTGCTTGGGTAAAGACAGATGCTCTGCAGAGCAGAATAAAGCCCTGTTCCTTTGTATTAGTGGGTACCTGCTCCTTGTACCCACCAGTGGATTGACAGTGCTGAGGTATTAGAAATGTCAAGGTATTGTTTCCTGTCTGCTCTAGCCTGGAGAGAGGTCTCACATAACCAATGGTGCAAAGGATCAAGGTTAAACTGGGGTTGATGGTCTGGAAAGGTACATGTTGTTTAGCCAGTTAGGAAGCAAAGAGAGCTACTGAGTGGACTGTAGTTTCTTCCTTAGCTTGTGTGTTCAAGAAAGCTGAAGACACAGGAGGGCACTGATGAAAGCATGTCACACCTGCATTAGTTCCCGGTCTGTGCTCTATTCAGCAACCATGTGTGTGGACACAGCAGTCTGCCTGCTACTTCCCATACAGATAAGGCTGGGGTTTTTCTTTTTCTTAACTGAAAAGATGCTTTTTACTTTAAGTTAAACTATAGAAATGGATGAAAATTTATAACAGTGCTTACCAGACATTTCTCTTGATTCCAGCCAAGTTAGCTGGCCTACATATTTTCCTTTTCTTAATAAGTGGATTTATATAATTATACAGTTAAGTCAAACAGTGAAGTAATGATAATCAAGTAACTTGTGCATCTGAAAAGTACAGATTTAGAATTGATGGTAATAGCTGAAGGTTTTGCGCAGAAATGAGCAGTTTGCCCTCTTTGAGGATCTCTAAATTCGGGGCAGCTTGTTCTACAGAGTGAGTTCCAGGACAGCCAAAGCTACACAGAGAAACCCTGTCTGGAAAATAAAAAACAAACAAAACAAACAAACAAAGAAAAAAAGAATCATAGCCAGGCGGTGTGGTGGCACACGCCTTTAATACCAGCCCTCGGGAGGCAGAGCCAGGCAAATCTCGATGAGTTCGAGGCCAGCCTGGGCTACCAAGTGAGTTCCAGGAAAGTTAAATATGACAGCACTGTGTGTGAAATATCCCTGTCTTGGTGTTCACTTTTACTTCTTGTTCAGTATACTTCCTGAAGATTCCTTTATGCCTCGTGACAGTCAGCACACAACCACAATGATTTCTCATCTCTACTTTTAATTAAAAAGAAAGTGAATCATAGTTTGACCAGCTTCCAGTGACTGTACGGAGAACACAAATAGAGCTTGTTTTTTCTTTTATTTTCTATCTTTTGGGCCAGTGGGAAGCCACAAGGTGGGGTAGACCTGGGAGGATGAGGAATTAAGAATGATTGGAGTCCATGATGTCAATTTCCCATTTAATCAATAAAAATACATTTGAAAAGATAATGAAGGTAAAATAGTGGAATTACAAAGTCTTTTATTGCCATGTGATTATGCAGGCAAAAGGGAACATAAAGAAGTAGCTTCATGGACAGCAATGCTAAAACCCAGACAGAAATGACAATTCCATGGTTAGATATAGTTCCTAGGTTGGGTGGGTTCTAGAGGCCAAGAACATCAAACTGGTCCAACTATTATAGGTATTTACTTGAAGGTGACCATCTTAAAGGAAAATGCTTAAAGAATAAGGCCCCACAGCTAGCTGAGCCTGGTGTTACATGTTAGTGATCTCAGCACCCAGGAGGACCAGAATTAAGGGTCAGAAGTTCAGGGAAAGTATGAGCTGTGAGGGTATTAAGAAAAAGAACAAGGAAAGAAAAAAAGAATAGAGTGTGGATAGATCCCATTCCCTTTGTTCTATTTTTTAATTTTCCTTCAGCTACCTTTATGATCCAACTGAACATCTTAGCATGAACCACTCTCATGTACATCTTTGGTTTGGAAGAAATACACCCATGATAATTTAAGACTGTTAGCCTTTTTCTGGAATATAAATAAACAGATTTGAAGAATTTCCCCATGAGAAGTAAATTTAAAACTAGAAGTATGCTAAAGGCAGTATGTCCTCAGTGTTGCAAGAAAGAAGCACTTAAAGCTTATTTTAAAATCTCCTCCACCCCACTGCCACCCTCTCAGCAGGGTCTCACTGTGTAACCCAGAGATCCTCCTGCCTCTGCCTCCCTAGTGCTGGAATTAAAGGTATGAGGAACCACCACACCCTGAAAGAATCATTTCTTATGTGACAGAGTTTTTCATCCTGCAACATTAGGCTGTGTCTTATTCCAATCTTTTATCAATCCAGTGAGACTTACCAGGGCTGTCAAATTTAGTTTATTGTCAAAAAAGATTTAAAATAGAATTTGAATTTGGAAAATTTTGTCAAAAGTGGTAGGGACTAGAGAGATGATTCAGTGATTAAGAGTACATGCTACTCCTTCATGGAACTTGGGTCCTATGACCAAACCCCCACATGGTAACTCACAACTTAAGTTCTGATGTCCTTTTCTACCCTCCACAGGCACCAGGCACATGATGTACATTCTATTACACACATGCAGGCAAAACACTCACACATGTGAAATATTATATAACATGCATCATATATAACTTAGAAAGGTAAAACTTAAGCCAAGCTGTGGTGACACATTCTACAGAGGTAGGTGGATCTCTTAGTTCGAGGCCAGCCTGGTCTACAGGATGAGTTTCAGTACAGACAGGACTACACAGAGAAACCCTGTGTCAAACAAACAAACAACTCACAGAGAACTGCCTGCCTCTGCATCCCCAGAGCTGAGATTAAACTCATGGGGAGGGTTCTATTATTGCTCCTTCAAGTGTTTTGTTGATTTGGCCAGAGAAGAACCAGAAGATCGTAAAACAAAATACATTTTTTTAAAAAAAGATTTTTCTTTTATTCTTTCTTTCTCCCCCCACCCCAGACTCAAAGGATGCATAGGAAATCCAGTGTCACAGGAACAACCCTGTCTCAGAGTTTTCAGCTTTCCAGATGCTCTGAGTGCATTTGTATCAGAGTTTATGTTCTTTGCATACTGGCTTTGAGACAGTGACTTCAGCCCTGTTATCTTAAGCTGACAGGTTTTTTTGGTTTTTTGTTTTTTTGGAGCTGAGGATCTAAACCAGGGCCTTGTGCTTGCTAGGTGAGCACTCTACCACTGAGCTAAATCCTTAACCCTAAGCTGACAGTTTTGGTTCTTCAGGCTTTAAACGGTGCAGTGGGTGAGCACCACCAAACTAAGAAAACTTTGAGAGTAATAAATGATGACACACTGGGAAGAGACAGCTGGTGTTCCCACTGTGCCCTTCTCACTGTGATATTAGGTTTGAGTGTTGATATAACTGCCAAGTCCTACTTCCATCAAGGGCTGCTGACATTGGCATTGTGTCTGAAATGCTCTTGTCTTAGAAATCATGGCAGTCTGAACACAACCACAACAATGATCAAGTACAAGACCTCTGATCTCCATTTCTTTATTTGTATTTATTGTTTTTGTAACCCAACTGCATTTTCCTTTCCCTTCTTTCTTCCTAGCACCCAAATACCCACTTCTCCTCCTCCATTTCTCTTCGAAAAAGGACAGGCCTCAGCCGGGTGGTGGTGGCACACGCCTTTAATCCCTGCACTTGGGAAGCAGAGCCAGGCGGATCCCTGTGAGTTCGAGGACAGCCTGGGCTACAGAGTGAGTTCCATAACAGGCTCCAAAGCTACACAGAGAAACCCTTTCTTGAAAAACCAAAAAAAAAAAAAGAAAAGAAAAAAGAAAAAAGAAAAGGACAGGCCTCCCAATGGATATCAATCATCCATGCTGTATCAAGTGGTAGTGAGACTAGGCACCTCTTCTGTTTTTTTTTAAAGATTTATTTATTTATTATATACACAGAAGAGGGCGCCAGACCTCATTACAGATGGTTGTGAGCCACCATGTGGGTGCTAGGAATTGAACTCAGGGCCTCTGGAAGAGCAGTCAGTGCTCTTAACCTCTGAGCCATCTCTCTAGCCCCTCTTTTCCTATTAAGGCTGAGTGAGACAACACAGGAGAAAAGGCTGCAAACTATCTTATGCCTGTTGGAATGGCCAAGATAAAAAACCACAAGTGACAGCTCATGATGGCGAGTATGTGGAGCAAGGGGAACACTACTCTATTGCTGATGGGAATATAAAATTGTAAAGCCATTTTGGAATCAATATGGTGGTTTCTCAGAAAAACGGAAATTGATCTACCTTAAGACCCAGTTATATTACTACTGGGCATGCATATACCCAAAGAATGCTCCATCCTACCACAAGGTCATTTGCTCAGCTATGTTAATAGCATTTTTATTTGTAATAGCCAGAAACTGGAAACCACCTAGATGTGCCTCTACTGAAGAATAAATAAAGAAAATGTGGTACATTTCCACAATAGAGTATCACTCAGCTGATAAAAACAATGACATGAACTTGCTGGCAAATGGATGAAACTTGAAAAGATCATCTTGAGTGAGGTAACTAAGACAGAGAAAGACAAACATGGTATGTAACCTTGCTACAATCTATAGACCTAGAGAAACTAAATAACAAGGAGGGATCAAGGGACAATGCCTGGGTTTCACTGTGAAGGAGAAAGAGAAAAGACAACACCAGTGAACAGGGTGAAGCATCTGGATAGGGGTGTGGGGATGCGAACAGGAGGGTCAAGTGGGGGGCGGGGAATGGAGGGAAAGAGTACCCAGAAAAGCATTTCTGGGAAGATCTAGAAACCTAGTGCAATGGAAACTCTCTTCTCTCTATTTTGAATAAACAAATTGAGGAGGAAATAGTCAGATACCAATTCTCTTATGGTTATCTAATTGTACAGGTAAAAGAGAAGAATATATGTTACAGCTTCAGCGACAGCCACACCAAAATTGATTTGTTTTTGATTTTCCAGACGGGGTTTCTCTTTGTACCTTTGGCTGTCCTGAAACTCACTCTCTAGAACAGGCTGGCCTTGAATTTAGAGATCCTCCTGCCCCTGCTTCCTGAGTACTGGGATTAAAGGCGTGTGCCTCCACTACCAGGATAGAAGACTAGGTCTTTAACATGTGAGACCACATCTCAGAGAGGGGTGGGGAGAGAGAGAGAGAGCATCTTCTGACCTTCACATTGTTACAATGGCACAGAGGGGCCTACATACAGACTCACATACAAATTCAATGATAATAAATCAAAGGCATATCCTGAAAACAGGTGTGGTGTGTGTGTAGATGTAGAAGGTAGCAAGTGCTCCCAGAGAACAGAAAAAAGAGGGCGGGGGGGGGGGGTTTCAGATAATCTGGAACTTTTCCAAGATTTTCAGGGTGCTGAAATCAAACCCTGATCCCCAGAAAGAACAGCAGGTCCTGTTGATATCTGAGCCATCTCTCAAACAGAATCTGTCTCTAGCTTTTTGACTGGGGTTTCATGAAGCTGAAGGGTATAAAATGTCCAAGAGCAGGGAATTTTGGGTCATGGTTCACTCTGAAAGTTCTAGGATGCAGAAGGTGTAGAGACAAGGGGGACACGAGAATCAGCGAACACGGTAAGCTTAATGGACAACTATGAAAGTGTCAATGAACCGACTCAGTAAATTAAAGAATACAATAGCTTCCACTGGTTTGTCAAGCTGGAAAAAATGTGTGTGTCGTCTTCACACAGCCAGGATGCACCCAATGGTAGTGGTCCAATTGCAAGGAATATCTCAAGCTGCAGATATAGGAGATGGCTAGAAATTTAGGCCTGCAATAGGGGCCGACCTTAGCCAGTAAACACTGGCCAGGAGTTCCCCCGGTTTCAAGAATACCCAGTGAGGTGCCGGAAGCTCAACGGTCATTCTTATGGATTCAGGAAACTGTTTATGCTGGCCTAAAGGTTGGGAACTCACCAATCAGTAGCAGTGTTACATGCGAATTTGTGCAGCCAGGCGAATGGACAGTGGTCTGTTGCGTATGGAGCAGAGTCCCCCGGTCCAGGGTTTCTAGGTGCAGGGTGCCCGGAAGCGCCCAATCAGAGTCAAGGCACCAGAATGTTAGTATTTGGCGGCGCTCTTCCTCTTCCAGGAAACATCCTAAAAAACAACAAATCCACTAACAAGAGTTTTTATTAAGATAAGAAAGAAAGAGACAGACGTGAACTGGCCTGTGGAAAACACACGTGGTCAAGGGAAAGAGTAAGGTGGGAGAATATGGTGCTGGCTTATAGAGGGTGGGCCACGTTTGTGTACACAGGGACCCATGTGGCTACTCCACGCCTGTGTGTAGATCACATGGCTGCACCGCGAGATTACACAACCACACAAAGCCCTGGTGTCCTAGTCACGTGAGACATTTTGACCTGGAAATGGCTATTTTAAACCAGAAATTACTAGGCACAAATGTCTAGGTCTGCTGGGCATGCCCAACTGTGAGGGAATGTTGTGAATTCATATCAAATTTACCACCAAATGTAAACATATACATAATAGACTCTCATAGTTAGCAAGAGTGTCCTGCATGCCATATGAGTTGAACTTTATTAAAGTCTTGAGAGCGAAAGATGAAAATCCCTTGAGTCTTGGGAATGGCATAATTTTGGGACCAGTGCTCGATTTGAGAATGGGCCGGAATGGGCGGCATATTTACTTTACTTGGTAAGTGGCCTTTCATCTAGTCTTCTTTGTCCCATGGGATTTTCTTAAACCCAGCAGGTTTTGGTGTTAATTTTGCCTGTCTGTGACCAGTTTATGCTCATGAAGGAAACCTTACATTCAGAGACTCATGTCCCTTGTATATGTATATGAAATAAATAAACAAAAACCACAAATAAAAGCCATGCATGCCTGAGAGCCTCTAGAAAGAAGGTAGGTCACTTAGTTAGTCCCAGGCCATCCTGCACTAGGGAAGACCATGCCCCAGAAGAACAGACTGTTAAACAAAGTAAACAGGCTATCTAAGATGTCTTGGTAGCTCACACCTGTAGTTTCAGCCATTGGGAATCTGAAGCAGGAAAAATGGTCTGCAGAATGAGTGAGAGGTTAGTCTGGACAATGTAGCAAGACTGACTCAAAAAGAAATGAGAAGACCTTGTGTAGTGCAGATTTCTAATCCAAATATAATAAAAAAATTCTTCAGTAGCTGGGAGGTGGTGACACATACCTTTATCCCCAGCACTAGGGAGGCAGAGGCAGGCAGATCTCTGTGAGTTTGTGGCCAGCCTGGTCTACAGAGTGAGTTCCAGGTCAGCAGGACTGCTTCATAGAAAACCCTGTCTGGACAAAACAAGAAACAAATTCTCCAGTCAGAAAGGGCTACCCATTTGACTCCAGGCAAGCCTCAGACAACCAAAATTACATAAATATTACATAAATAAACAATCCAAGTAGCTTGTTAATAATTTAAAATACCTAGACACAAAACGTAGTGGCTTCTGTTTTCAGAGAGTGGCTTGATTATAGCTATATTTCACAGCCATACCTGGGACTTCAGCCCCTTCAACAAAAATGCTGGGATGTGCCTCAACTGGTGGTGTGCTTGACTATCATGTATGAAGCCTGGGTTCAATTTCAGAACTCCACTATTGAGGCTCAGAATTGTATAGTAGTATGGTCACTGTTCTGGGAGAAGTTTAGCCTCAGCCCCTGGCTATTATTTATTTTGTTGTTCTTAATAATGAGGAACATGTCCCAAACACGACAAGACCACAGAAGAGTTTTATTAAAGAGGATAGAGATGACAGGCCTGTGTGAAGCACACACATGGGTGAGGATACAAGAGAGAGAGGAGAGAGAGAAGAGAAGGACAGGAGAGAAGAGAAGAGAAGAGAGACCTGTGCAAATGGTACTGGCTTTTTAAAGAGTGGGCCTCTCATGCATAGAGCGCATGCTCTTTACCCAACCATGTAAAGCCATGGAGTCCTAGCCACGTGAGATGTTCTGACCTGGAAATGGCTATTTTGAACTGAAAATAATTAGGTGGTCCTCCGGGAAAGCCCAACCTTGTGGCAGCTCACACCAAAACAAAAGGCAGATGGAGACAGGAGGATTGCTAAGCCTAGGAGCTCTGCCTAGGCCACAGGAGTTCCAACTAACCTTAGCTACACTTTAAAACCCTGTTCAAAACACTTAAAACATCAATACATATCAGCAATTAATGACTCAGTGTTTGTGGTTGGATCAATGAATGAGTTTTGTTTTTGATGATGTTCTTGCTTTTGTTTTAATTTTTCTAGACAGGGTGTTGAAGACAAATTTCTAACAAGTCTTATTAAGTAAGAAACACACAGCCAAATACAGGGGTGCAAGCCAAAGTGATCAGAGCAATAGCTGCCAACTAACCTTACCTCACCACTTCAACATAGCTTCCCAAGAGAGCCTCTTCCTGTCAATCCAACCCTAGCCTTTATGGCCTTCCTCTTCTGCCTTCTCATTGTGTCTAAGCCCAGCCACATCACTTCCTCATCTCTGCCTGTACATACAGACCTCCAGGTCTCTAGGGTTGGTACTGGGATTAAAGGCGTGTGTCACCAAGCTTGGGGGAGTCCTTGAACACACGGAGACTCTCCCCGCCCTGTGATCGGATTAAGGGCATGTGCTACCACCACCTGACTTCTGTTTATGCCTCGCTATGACCTCTGATCTCAAGGAAAACTTTACTTATTAACATACAAATAAAAAATCACATTTCAGCACCAATAAAATATCACCACAGGGTGTCTCTTGATATATGCCTGCCTCTCTTTCCCAATGCTGAGGTTAAAGGCATGGGCCACCATAACATGGCTTCAGTGACCATCAGCCTCACTTAAGTTTTTTTCCTGTGTTTAGAGTTGATCCTACACCATCTAAATCCCAAAAGGATTAAGAGGGTGGAGACTCAGTTATGGACTCAGACTGCAGACTTAGGATGGCAGGGTGTGGCCACAAAGGGAGGGATCAGTGGAAAGATATATAAAGAGTTGGAGGAGGCAGAGAAATGCTCAGCCCTGGATCCTGGAGTCACATCCTGGCCCTGCCTGGGTTTGGAGGCCTCTTACCAGTGTCCAGATCAGGTAAGTCCTTCAACTCTACAGAAAGCCCCATCCCCTGCAGCCAAGACTACGCTTGTCCTTACTTCAGATATGGTCTATGTATTGTTTCATCATGCTTTGGGCGTGGGGGTTAGTGGTTGTTTGCTTCTTTTGTTTTGTTTGAGTTGAGGATCGAACCCTTGGCCTCGTGCAAGTGCTCTACCCAACCCTGTTTGTTTGTTTGTTTGCTGTTGTTCATTTTTTTAGTTTTTTTTTTTTTTTAAGATAAATTCAAACAGATTCATCTACCTAAGCCCTTTAAGGGCAGGATAATGAGAATATGACAGTGTGCTTTTCTTCACATACAATATTTGGCCATTTACGGTTTCTGTGTTTAGTGGTACAGAGACTCACTAAGAATGTGAGGATATTAATTCCAGCCCTCAGTGGGCAGAGGCAGACTGATCTATGTGAGTCAAGGCCAGCCTGGTCTAAATTGTCAGTTGTTGTTGTTGTTTTTTTGTTGTTGTTGTTGCTGTTGTTGTTTGGATTTTTGAGACAGTGTTTCTTGTGTAGCTTTGGAGCCTGACATGCAACTCACTTGTAGACCAGGCTGGCATCAAACTCACAGAGATCCACCTGTCTCTGCCTCCAAAGTGCTGGGATTAAAGGCATAGGCCACATCCACAGGCCTATCAGTTGATATTTAGGTTAAAATACACTCCCCCGCACCAATGTCCTTCAGTTTTTGGGTGTCTGCCTCGGGTAGGCTGCCCTGGTGCTCTAGAGATAAACAAAAATGACATTGAGCAAGTGATGTTCCTACTTCCAAGATGTAAATTATCATTTGCACTACCTACTCCTCTCCTCTATACTTGGTTTATATTGATATTTTTGCTGGTTGTTTGTATTCTTTCATTCTTTCCTTTTTCCTATTTGCCCCTTTCTAGATGCTTTATAATTGATTACAGATGAGGACAATGACTACTCAGGTTGGCTAGTTGTGTTTAGTGTTTGGGCCCGACCCAGTTAAGCTTTGGAGCTGGAGGAGAAGAGCTTGCAGCCCTATTGACTCCTTTGCTCATACCCAAATACAGTGGGTAACCAACAACTGTAGTCTGTATGTAATGATACTCATTTCACAGATGGCCCTCAGTGGTTCCTTCCATGGTCAGCTGCATGAAAGGAAGCAGTGAATAGGTTGGGAACTGGGTGATTCCTTTGCTTACTTTGAGGACCTGGAGAGTTGACCATAGTTTATTCAGTATAAAACCTTGGGCTGAGCCTTGGTGATGTTTCAATTGTGATCTAACTGACAGAAGATCAATGAGCAGAGCTATGCCAATGGTTAGTCATGGAACTCAGGCACTAGTGGCACAAACCTTTAATCCGAGCACTTGGAAGGCAGAATCCAACAGATCTCAGTAAGTTCAAGGCCATCCTGGGCTACACAAGATTGTGTCACTCTGGAAGAGAAACAGCGCCAGGCATTTCTAGCCCACACACCTGTAATCCCAGCACTTGGGAGGTGGAAACAGGAAGTGACATGGTTGGGATGAGAAAGGAAGACAAGGCAGGAGGAAAAAGGAGTCAGTCTCTTTCAGGCTGAGGATCCCTTAGGGGTAAGAAGTCTCTCTGGTGGCTGCTGCTCTGCTTCTCTGATCTTTCAGCTTTCACCCTGGTATCTGACTCTGGGTCTGTATTGATAAGACAATTAGGATTCCTGCTCCACTGAGTCATCAAGGTTCTCATGGATCCCATCCCAGTGGGATGGATCCACCCTCCTGAGCTGTGTTTGGAACCAGATGGGGTCTGTGACAATGAGGGTGCTTTGGAGAGACTTGACACCCCAGACAGGAGAATTATGGCTTTAAATCCAACAAGAGACGATCAGAGTTGCTGCACTGAGTTCTCCAGCATCACTTCAGTGGTGATCTTGCCTTCACAGCTCCTGTTGTGTGCAGAAAGATTTCCTAAGTTTCCAGTCATTCATACTATATTCGTTTCCATGCTTTACCAGGATATTTACTCCTAAAGGCCAGTCAGAATGGGAGACTGAGCGCCACCAACACTCCAGCAGCTTGCAATAGAAGGGCTCCTGAGGGAGGAGGCCTTGGCCATTTCTGCCCTGGAGGTGATGGCCCTGATGTTGCTGCCAGCAATGTTTGAAGTGGCCTTCAAGAACATGCAAACAAATGTCCTGAGGGCCATGGTCCCTATATGGCCACTCCCATACCTTCCTGTACGAGCCCTGATCAAGACCACCCACCTGGAAACTTTTAAGGTTCGGCTTGATGGACTAGATGCCTTTTTTAAACAGATGGATTGTCCCAGGTAAACACCAACATCTGTGTGGAAGTAAGTTCTGTGTGTGCAGAGAGAAAGCAAGCAGAGATGAATAGTATTTGACCAAAGGGAAATTAGAGGATTCTGCTGGCATCAGCTTAGAAGATTCTAGAGGCTAGGGCCCAGTCCCAACCGTCTCGGAAAATAATGGAAAATGTAGAGGACACAAAGGATTAGATTAGACACAGCCACCTAGGACTACCCCAAAGGAATAATTGTACTGAACAAATCTGGATGGAGTGAGGCTGGGATTAATGGGAATGACATGGAAAACAGGGAGAAAGGGCTGAGGATACCAGCATGGGAACGTTCCCTTCTGACAGAGCATGAGGTTCTAGCCTTGGTTTTACACACAGGGAGAAAGAAATATTTGGAAGGGATAGCTGAAGTGCAAGATGTAGTTTGAATAAGTCTGTAAGACGAGTCTCGTCTGATTTGCTGAGGATTCTACCCATTTCTCCCACAGAAAGGGGAAAGTCAGAGTGCTGGATCTAACGACCACAGACTCTCACTTCTGGAGCATATGGGCTGGAACCTATGAAGGTGACTGCTCTCAACAGGTTGTGAGACATGAGCAGCCCATGGAGACATGTCATGACTCAGGGATGAAGAACAATGTGAAGGTGGTAACTGAACACAAACTTGTGGACACCAACACCAAAGAATATGCCACTCACTTGGTGCGGTGGGCAGAGAAGAAAAACGATTCCATTCATCTATGCTGTGTGAAGCTTCAGATTTGGGAACCATGCATCTCCAACGTCATAGAGTTCTTAAAATCTGTAGATATCCAGTGTGTATGGGAGCTGCACCTGCGTTCTCTCTGGATAGATGACATGGCTGCTTTTGGACCTTACCTGGGGCAAATGAGAAACCTTCACACTCTAGTCCTAGAGGGCATCACCAACAACTTCAGGATGGACGAATCCCAAGGGCTGGAAGAGGAGTGGATAAGCACATTGCTCTCTCAATTCCCCAAATTCCATTGCCTACAGCATCTCTATATAGATGATATCTACCTTCTAGTTGGCTGCATGAGAGAGTGGCTCAGGTAAGGAAGGATAGAGAGTGTCCACCACCGGATAGAACCCACCTCTTTTTCTTGTAGGTTAGTAGGTTAGTGGGCCAGTCCTTGATGGTCTGGCCACTGTAAGCCTTGAATATCCAAGCAGATGAGTTCTCTGCTAAGATACGTGTGACCAGGCACCAGGATGCCTCTAATCGCTCATTTGAGAAAGGTTGTTGGGTGTCCAGAAAGGGACTGATGAATGGGAAATGTGTGACACTGGCACTGAAGTTGTGAGGCCAGCTGGTGGTGGCACACACCCTTAATCTCAGCACTTGGGAGGCTCATTCCTTTAATTCCAGTGCTTGGAAGGTGGAGACAGGATCTTGGCCCCTCATTAGGTCAGAGTAACTGCAGAGGTAAGAAGGCACTGGTGGTTGTTCCTTTGCTTCTCTGATCTTCCACATTATTACCCCATATTCGACTCCTGGGTTTTCTGGATAAGACTAAATAGGATCATGCTTCAGTTCTGAGCTATGGAAAGCTACTGGGGGGGGGGGGGATGGATGAAATACTCTCTGGGATTAGTGCAGCTAGAGACTGTTCCTCACAGACATCCCACAGCATGAGTAGCTGTACCCTTTTGCCCTTTGCATCTAAGAAATGTTCTGTGTTTTGGAGTTCCTGGCGCGGCTCCTTCACAGCACACTGACCACTCATGCCCAGCATTTCTCTACCTGGTTCTGTGGTTCTGTCTTTCCCCACCACACTAAGCCAGTCACTCTCAAAGCTGTGCAGGACACGAAATCCTAGGGAAAGGCCTCAGCACTGGGACTCAGAGCACATGACTTCCCACGGTGCTCAATGCTTTAGAAACAAAGTGGAATGAAGAGAGATCTAATCAGGTGGCAATATAAGAACTTGGTATCGCACCATTTCATTCTTCACCACAAATAGAGACAGGAAGTCCTACACTTGAGATGTCATGGTTTTTATGTGTTTGTGGCCCAATCCATGTCTAATTGTGAAAGACTATCCATCAAGGATACTACACACAAGTAATAGTGGAAACTATATTGGGTATAGACAGCTCCTGCCATAGCTCAAATCAAACTAGAGGGAATTCATGTAAGGGGAATCGATGGCTGTGGAGCCTGCACGTGGCTGGACTAGGCCCTCTGAGTGGTGAGACAGTGGTGTAGATTGATGTGCTTGGGAGGACCCAAGGTGGTAGGATCAGAATCCATCTCTGGTGCATGAGTGGAGATTGTGGAGCCCACTACCTATGATGGACCTCCTCATGAAGCCTTGAGGCAGGGGGGAAAGCTTGGACTTGCCTCTACTGAATGTGCCTCCACATGGGAGGCCTTGCCTTCTTGTGGGAGGGAGTAAGGACTGACTTGGGAGAGGAGGCTGGGAGGGGGCAGGAAGAGGGATGTTGGGGAACTTTGGTGTGCAAAGTGAATGACAAAAATTTCTTAGTAAATAAAGATTGTAATGGGGGGGGGAAGCAGTTTGTGTATTACAGGCCTTTAAAAACAACCATTGTGCGGTTGAGGCAGGCCAAACTCTGTGAGTTCAAACCTAGCTGTGTCTGCATGGAGAGCTCCAGGACATCCAGGGCTACAAAAAGTGAGACCCTGTCTCAAAGGAAACAAATAGCCACAACAACAAAAAATCCCCGTGCTTTCATTTCACAAACTTTATTCTCATCATTCTAGAGGAGGAAAGAAGCAGGAAGATTTTAATGTGTCTGGGAATGCCTGGATAAGACATTTTTCAGTGTGTAGATAAAAAAAATTCCTTTTGGGGTCGACAAAAAGCAGAGATTTGCCTGGAAGACAGGAGCCCATTTTACTGAATTGTACTTGTTCATTCATTTAGTCGCTCTTTATGTACTCCATTTTTATTTGTTGTTCTATAGAGGAGTCTTCCTCTGTAGCTTTGGAGGTCTGATACTGCAGTTCCCGTCAATCCTCCTACTTCAGCATTCCACTTGGTAGGTGGACTCCTGTGAGTCAACACACCTGGCTGAGTTTTAGTCACATGGGACCCACATGGTTCTGAGTGTTGGTCAGATTGGCGTTGCTACCTCCCTGAAAAGAGACATGCACACAAAATCTCCTTAAAATGCCCTCTGAGAACTTTGTGCTTGTTCCAAACACAAACTCTGTGATCTTTTCTAGAATATACAACTGAGAGTTGCATGTTCTCTCATTCTTCAGCCATGTTAACTACTCAGAACGCTGCACCAGAAATATGGCTTGCATCTGCTACTGTTAGGCAATGGTTCTGAAGATATAGACAGTTGGAAATGTGTTTGCCTAGCGTCACAAACCCTAGGCTCTCTCTTCAGCATTGCGTGGACTAGACAAGCTGGAATAAGCCTGTTATCCCCAACTAAGGTCATCTTTGGCTATCTAACAAGATAGTTGCCAGCATGGCTATATAAAATCCTTTTCCCTGAACAGTTTTCAGTATGGGTCATGGCTTTCTGACAGAAGAGGGTGTTTCTGTAAAGACCAGTCCAGCACAGTGAACAGAAAAAAAGTCACCAATAATGGAAGCTGAATCAGGCATGGGTGAACACACCGTTCATCCCAGCATCTTGGATGCAGAAGCAAGATGATCCTCATATAACCTTTCAGAAAAGAGCTGGAGAGATGGCTCAGAGGCTAAGAGCACTAGCTTCATTTCCAGAGGGCCTGAGCTCAAATCCCAGCAACCACAACATGGTGGCTCACAACCATCTATAATGAGATCTGGTGCCCTTCTCAGATGTACAAGCATACATACAGGTATAACTCTGTACACTTAATAAAGGAGTAAATGAATGCATGGATGGGTGGATGGATGGCTGAATGAATTAATAAAAAAATAACTAACTTTAAAAAATTGTTACAGCATGGCCAGAACTTCATGATAACCTGTTTCAAAAACAGAAGGTGGGGATAGGGGATTTAGCAAAGTGGAAGAGTGCTTGCCTAGCAAGCCCAAGGCCCCGGGTTAAATCCTCAGCTCTAAAAAAAATACAGAATGGGATTTGGACAAGATGCTGCCTCACACTTTTCACAACAGGACACAAAAATGGGATTGTCACTTCTTCTAGGCAAAGAAACAAATAATTAGTCAATGACTTTGAACCCCTTTAACTTCAGTGCTCCAAGGCAGAAGGGAGCTGATCTCTGTGTGCAGGGCCAACCAGGTCTACATGGTGTCTTCCAGGCCATTCGTGTCTGCACGTTGAGACCATGTCTTCATCAACATTTGTGAGCTGGATGGTGGCTCAGGCTGTGTAGTCAACTAACCTTATCTGAAATACCCTCCACTTACTGGGGTAGCCAAGGCTTCATGTCCTTGCCTATCCCTCCTCCTCCTCCCCCTCCCTGTTTGCATGTAATACCATGATGGGTTTAAGATTTCAATTTGGTTTCTTTATTTTCTTTCTTTCTTTCTTTCCTTCCTTCCTTCCTTCCTTCCTTCCTTCCTTCCTTTCTTTTTTTTTTGGTTTGTTTGTTTGTTTGATTGGTTTCTCTGTGTAGTTTTGGTGCCTGTCTTGGATCTCACACTGTAGATCAGGCTGGTCTCCAACTCACAGATATCCACCTGACGTAGCCTCGGGAGCACTCAGATTAAAGGCGTGTGCCTGCATTGCTCATCAATTTATTAAAATGTTAAAGCCATGAAATGGGCAATGTGGTGGTTCTGTATGCCCTTAATCCTAGCATTTTGGAGGCAGAGGAAGGTGGATCTCTGTGAGTTCAAGGCCAGCCTGGTCTACAGAGTGAATTCCAGGACAGGCTCCAAAGCTACACAGAGAATCATTGCCTTGAAACAAATAGCAAACAAACAAAAGAAGCCATGAGAGTATCTGGAAAGAGGGTGGGCTACACAGGCTGTCCTGCACCACTGCAGATCAGGTCTCCAAAAACAGAGACTGTTAAATGGAAGAGAAAAAAAAAGATGTCTGAAATATCTCAGTAACTCACACCAGTAGTTTCAGCCACAGGGGAGCTAAAATAGGAGAAATAGTCTGTAGTGTGAGTGAGAGGATGGTCTGAGCTACATAGCAAGAGCCCAACTCAAAAACAAAAACAAAAACAAAAACAAAAGAATGAGAAAACATTGTGGGGTACAGGGTTGTAAGCCCAATATCCCATTGTGGAAGGCAAGTGGATAAAAAGTCTTTGGCCCAGTAGGGCTAAATATTGACTTCCAAGCCATGCTCAGTAAAGCAAATTACATACAAAAATAAGTCAAGTAGCTGATTAGTATCTTAAAATGACCTGGACACAAACCTGAGTGGCCACCATTCTTTGAGGAGTGGCATGACTACAGAGATCTTACATGGCCATCCTTGAACCCCAGCCCCTTCCAAAATTCAGCTGATGAAATGATGGTCTCCCATGCATGAAGCCTGGCTAATATCACAGAAGTCCACAAATAAGACACAAAGATGCACATCCACAATCTCCTGACTCTTCAGAGTATGACAGAGGAACAGAGACTCAAGACATTTTCCACAAGATCCCTTATAGAGCTGTCCAGGTTTCTGTAGCTCTTCAAGATGATACCATGAGAAACCTCTGACCCACCTTTGAGTCCAATGTCCATGAGTACAGAAATCCCTTCCCTACATCTGAATGTGAGCTATTTGGCATTACATTGTTATTGCTTACCTCAGTGACAGGTTCCTGTCAGCTGCATGTCTACCCCATCTAGTATAGCTTGCAATGTCATCACATCAGGAAATTTGATCAGCCCTCCCACAGGGCAGCCAGGCTGTAACCATTGCCTTTGGTATCTTTGCCTGTCTGCCAATGAAGGCTGCCTTGAACAGTGTGGGGAAGAGCTACATGGGCAGGAGCTGCACAGCAGAGATGGCCAAGGCCTCTTCTCTCTGCAGGCTCTGCACTGCTAAGTTTCTAGGAGGGTCAGTGAGGACTGGAAGTTCATCCCAATGGATCTGTAGTCACAGCGGACTTGGTGAAGCCTTCAAGAGTCCTATTTTCAAGGTATGTCTTAGGAATATTAATGTCTTTCCACTAAGGAACCACTGGAGAGCCAGAGTCCCTGCTCTGGCAGAAAAGTATAGACCTCGGTGTGCCCTGTGCATTCTCTGCTGGTCTCAAAGCCAAATCTTTTTCATTCTCAGCATGTGGACTCTCTCACAAGAATCTGTGGGGGCACAAATGAACCTTTGGTACACTGACTTAACAATCACTGGCCCTCCCGTGCTCCTCCAGTCCCTTTGGAAAGTCATTCAGGAGCAAGCATTCTGACCAGCGTCCTATGGCAAAAATACAATGATCACCTTTCAAAGATCTTCAAATAAAGGCAGTGTCCCCAGGTTGTGCTGGTGCACACTTTTAATCATAACACTCTGGAGACAGAGGCAAGGGAGAACACTGAGTTGGAGGTCAGCATGGTCTACAGACCTTGTTCTAGGACAGCCAAGGGCTACACAAGAAACTTAGAAAGCAATAGCAGCAGTAACAAGAACAAAAGAAAAATATAGGATAGAAAAAAGATAAGAAAAGGCAGTGCCAATGTCCCAAGTTACCCGGGCTCTGCTCTCCACAGATGGATCTTGCCAGGGAAGGACCAAGGAGGATCTGAAATGCCTGGCACCCCCCTTCACTTTAAAGGGTTTTAAAGGTTAGGCTGGGGAAGCACAGCTTTATTATAGTAATTTGGGGTTGAGGTAGAAGGTCTATAAACTCATGGTCACCTGACTGTACTGCCAGACCCTTACTGAAGTGTATAACCAAACCAAGATACAGAACTTTTCCCCAAAAGCAGCTCTAGGGCCATGCCACTGACTGAGAACACCAGGAAAGGCTGGAAATCTGAGGTAGAGATGCCAGTGCATGGAGGCTACAAGGAAGATTTCCCATGTTTCAACTTGCACAGGGATCTAGGAAAAGAAAGTCTTTAGGAAAAATATCTAGACTTCTTAACTTTAAGAATATGATGTTGTGTGCTAGAGAGATGACTTAACTAAAGTCACAACCAAAATATAAAAATATGGGTGTGCCTACAGTGGAGGCTTATGTGGAATTGGGCATGCTTCCAAACCTGAATGCAACTCATTGTGTAGCCCAGGCTTCCCCCTCTCATCATGTTCCTGCCTGCCAATGAGAGTATTGGAATTCTCTGTTGTAGCTACAATGCCTGGCTAGTGCACTCTGCTTTTAAAAGACTTCAGAGGCATGATGGCTAGAGCCTATAATACCAGCACTTTGGAGGAAGAGTCAGGATTCTAGGGAACTGTAATCTATATAGTATACATGCAGGCCAGTCCTGGATAGTGGGTTGTAGTTAGAGTTTTCCTGCCTGGCCCACAGTCAGGACAAATCTCTCTCACCTGCATGGCACGTAGACGCTCAGAACCAACCAAGTAAACACACAGAAACTTACATTGTTTACAAACTGTATGGCTTTGGCAGGCTTCTTGTTATCTACTTCTTCTATCTTAAATTCACCCATTTCTATTAATCTATTCTTTGCCACGTGTCTCGTCGCTTACCATTACCTTTCATCTTCCTTGTCATGGTGGAGGATGGCAGTATATCTCCACCCCAGCCTTTGCCTCCCAGATTTCTCTTCTCTCTTGTCCCACCTATACTTCCTGCCAGGCCACTGGCCAAACAGCATTTTATTTATACAGAGTGATATCCACAGCATTTCCCCTTTTCTTTTTTTTTTTAAATAAAGGAAGGTTTTAACTTTTACATAGTAATATTACATATATCAAAACAATTATGAAGCAAGAATTACAGTTATAATATTAAAGAAGATATCCTATCTATAATATTTGTGAGTCTAAGGTTTTATATCTAACTTATGTTTTATCACAGTCGAGGAAAATATAACTATCTAGTCTTCAACCTCATCAAAGACCTCAGAAGGATATAGTATTACCTGAGAACCGGGAGAAGGATGTATGCAACTTTCAGGAGTCTTGTAGGGTAGACAGAGACAGCTGGCAGCCTAGATAGTCATCTAATGTTCCTTTGTAAAGTTGGGGCATTTGTCTTCAGCCCACAGGGCTAGAGTCTCTTGGTCACTTTTTTTCAGTGTCCTTAGAATGTCTGGCAGTTTCCTCTGTGAAGCAGGACCCTCAAGGACCATTTTGTCAAGCAAACTTCAGTGGTCACCTTTCTATGGGTCCTACATGTCCAGTGGATCAAGCAGTCCAGGCAAGAACAGTTTCTTGCCCAAATGGCTATTTTTGCCAAGGTGAAGATAAACTCCATATGAAGTGTCTTTAATGCCCATCCTCCTCTCTGAAGTAAATCTGGTGCTGCCAGGAACAGACATGTCTCACTGTCCAGAAAGACTAAATTTTAAAAGTATTTTAAATGCCATATTCTGTAGGTCTTTGAAGTATTTGAAGATTAACTATCTATCTAAAATATTTCTGTGTATACCTAGAAGACTTAACTAACATGGCTATGAGTATGATTATCATAGATGACTAATTATTAATCTATTTTTAATTATCCATTTCAATTTTAAATGAGCTGTACAAACATAATACCTTAAACAAGAGGAGAAATATACACACAGTATAATAAAATTAACTTTAAGTTTGTATCAATAGACTTCTCCAAAGCCAGCTTGATAATTTTGGGAATGTGGGCGTAGTTTCTCTTACTACTTCCTGCTGGAGGGGGCTGCTGTATCTTATGGAGACACAAGAAAATTTTAGGATTATGGATTAGTCTGTGAGGGTGAACCTCTGAGCCAGTTGCCTTGAGACCATTCTGGATATTGGATCTTCTGGGCTATGGTGTCATCACAGACCTTTCAGGTGGCTGATCAAACCTGATGTATCTTAATCTGGAACAAATCCACAGCCTCTGGCTTTCTGTGGAAACAAAAGCAGAGACTCTTTTCCAAAGCAACATATCCTTATATCCAATTTTTGAAGTCAAGTTCCCTTTAAAATTTACATATTTGTTTAACTCAACAGTTTTTATGATCAAATCTTTTTTTGTAGTTAAAAATGCCAAAGACAACACAAACCAGATTCTCTGTGTAATATCCATCTTTGTAAGGCTGAAACGCTGCTCGGGCTGCTAGCTCTGCCTACCTCAGCTTCCTATCATGGTGGTGGTACAGTTTAATGCCATCTCTAGGTCTGGAGCCATGTATACCAACAACTATCAGAAGCAGTTCTATCAAAGTAGTGCATAGACCATAAACCTTTTTTTTTTTAACTAGCAAAGGCTGAATCCACCATGCTGCAGTGTAAAGTGCCACCTGTAGATTCCTCATTCCTGCCACACTGCAGGTCAGACGCACACGCCAGGAACCTGCCATAGTAGCTCAAACCGGCAGGCTGCCACTAACTTGAGAGAGACAACTAGGAAGCTGTTTTTAGTTCCGTTTTAGAATCTTTTTTATCAGGTTTTAGGTGGAAACTCTTGCCAACACATTGGGCGCCATTTGTAGTTAGAGTTTTCCTGCCAGGCCCACAGTCAGGACAAATCTCTCTCACCTGCCAGGCCCATAGAAGCTCAAAACCAACCAAGTAAACACACAGAAACTTAAATTGTTTACAAACTGTATGGCTGTGGCAGACTTCTTGTTATCTACCTCTTCGACCTTAAATTAACCCATTTCTATTAATCTATGCTTTGCCATGTGGCTCGTCGCTTACCATTACCTTACATCTTCCTTGTCATGGTGGTGGCTGTCAGTATATCTCCACCCCAGCCTTTGCCTCACAGAATTCTCTTCTCTCTTGTCCCGCCTATACTTCCTGCCTGGCCACTGGCCAAACACCATTTTATTTGTACAGAGTGATATACACAGCAGTTGGTCTCAAAAAAACATGACATGAAATGTCTTGGAAGAGGTGATTTGGTAATGAGATTTCATCCCATTACACAATGGCTCTAACACTGGACCACATTCCCAGATCATTTATTTGATTTTGTTTAATTTCATGTAGAGACAAGGACAGATCTCTTCAGGTAATCATGCCCAGACCGGATCTGGGACCTTCTGTGCTCCAAACCATAATTCAAGTCAGATGCCAAACACACCCCTTTATATATGTGTGTGTGTGTTTGTTTGTGTATATATATATATATATATATATATATATATATATATATATATATATATATATATATTTCAGTCCTAGACAAGGCCATGTCAAATAGTCCTGGGAAAAGCAGTCAAATTCCTAAAGCTTTAGTTGCTAAGTCAGCTGGGACTTGTGGCTTTGTTCATAAACAATTAGTAGTTCTCATATCTACTTCTAAGAAACAGTTAAGAGAAAATTTCAATACATACAACTTCAAAACCTGAATCTGAAACATAGCTGAAGGGATTACAAAGGAATTAAACTACAAAGCAGATTGTATCTTGAATCCTAGAATGACCCTAGAAATCTGGTTGGTTAGTTGGCTGGATGGTTGGTTGGTTGGTTTTTCAAGACAAAGTTTCTCTGTGTAGTTTTGGAGCCTGTCCTGGAACTCACTCTGTAGCCCAGGCTGGCCTGGAACTCAGAGATTCGCCTGCCTATGCCTCTGAATGCTGGGATTAAAGGCATGTAACACAATAGCAAGCCTAGGAATCTGTACAGAACCAGAAAGATCTGGAGTTCAAGGCCAGCCTAGCCTATTTGGGACCCTTCTGTCCCAATATTACTCAACTTAACCAAAGAAACTAACATGTAAATTCCAGTCTAATGAGAAGTTTTCATTAAAACCAAACCCAATGGAGTCAAATAATCATCATTCAAAAAAAGTGAAAACAATTGGAAATTGCCCCTTTTTCGTTTTAAACCCAGCATCTTGAAATATAGTTGAATTGGGAGATATGCCTGCCCAGCATGCAAGAGGCCTCCTGATGTGAGTGAGTGACAAAGCTGATCTGGACACTGATGACAGGGCTCCTATTCCCAGAGGAACCAGAAAGAGACTCCAGACTGCAGGACTCTGATTGTTTTCTAAGTTTCCTCTAACCCTTTTATAATCTTTCCCCCTTACACCCATCCAATGTAGCTCAACTAACCAAGCACAAGCTTTCATTAGGTTGGGAGACCAGGACTCCATTCCCTGGATCCTCTGTATGATTGGTTTTTTTCTTATGGCAGATTGATTGAAACATACTTATTCGTGCGAATTTAAAAAAAAGAGTATAAAAGCCTGGCAATGGCACTTATAGATCTTTGGCAACAGTTAACTCTGCAGCTCTCACAGAATTGAGCCTGTATGATAATGAGTATTCAGAGACAGGTAATGTCTGAGGCAGTGCTCACCAACCTAAAACAGAATGCCTGTGTGGCCTGCTGACATCCCACACAACCTAAGTCAGAAGCTCATTTTTTAGTAAAGGGGGGGGAGGGGGAGGGACCTGTAGGGCCCTGGCACTGGTTTTGGGTGACTGATGCCTTGCTTGCTGACCTTGACCTTGATATCCTCACTATGCTAAATCCCTGTGAGATTCCACCCTACCGAGGACAGTTATTGGGGCGAATGCTGGAAGATCAGAGAAGCAGAACAAGTCACAGCTTTCTCACCTCACCAGTTCTTCAGCTGGTCTTGTTTCCTCAGACTGCAAGCTTCTCAGTTCTCATCCAATGAAACTCAGGTGAACTGTGCTGCTCCAAAGTCTGAATGCTTAACCAGCCAAATGCTTCTAGTTTCTGGTCTTCATGCCTTTACATATCAGTCTACTTTCTGCCATCACTCCCTGGGATTAAAG
Source organism: Onychomys torridus (assembly GCF_903995425.1). Lineage (NCBI taxonomy): Eukaryota > Metazoa > Chordata > Mammalia > Rodentia > Cricetidae > Onychomys > Onychomys torridus. Next base: position 9,224 of record NW_023413840.1, on the reverse strand, counting down.
GCTGTGTTTCTGGGATTAAAGGGGTGTGTCACCATGCCTGGCTGTTTCTAATTTGGCCTTGAACTCAGAGATCCAGAGGTGTTTCTGCCTCTGAAATGCTAGGATTAAGGGCGTGTGCTACCACTGCCTATCCTAGTGTTTAATATTGTAACGGTCCTGCTTTCTGACCCCAGATAAGTTTATTTTGAGGAACACAATACCACCACATTTCCTTTTTAAATGGAGAGTGGAAAAGGACATCTGGACCCAAAATTACCTCAAACACATGATCCTGCCTCAGTCAACAGAGTTTTGAGATTACAGGTATGCACTGCCATACCTAGAAGCACTTAATAAAGTTTTCTGTGTTGAAGGAGGGGCGCTAGTGTGTGTAGTGTGCATGTCTGTGAATGCCTAGGTGGAGTCCATAGGTCAACATAACTTCTCCACTTAAGCATTTTTGCCAGCCTGGTTGCTCACTGCCTGGCCAGTGGTCTCCCAGATTCTGTCTATTGTCCCCTCGGCACAGGGTTTGCTGATACCCACGCCCCATCACAGGTCCCAGTTTTATCAGGATGCTGAAGAATCTGAACTCAAATCCTCAAGCTTGTGCAGGAGTCATGTTAATGAGGGTGAAGATGTGATGCATCAGTTTTTGCCAGGGTAGTGCTGGGCTGAAGGTATTTGTTAATGCACAGGTGAGACCAGTTATTCAGCATCAGTATTGAAGGCAAACCCAGTATTTGGATGTGTTACAAAATGGAGTCACTCGTGGCTGAAAGATACCATATAAAACAGAAGAGGGTACAGACTGGCATCTAAAACATCAGATTTCAATAGATAGTGCAAGCCAAGCATAGTGACACCGGCCTGAAGCTTGATCCTAGTTAGTCTTATCAATAAAAACACAGAGTCAGATATTAGGGTAAATGCTGAAAGGTCAGAGAAGCAAAGGAGCGGCCACAATTACTTCTTAACTCTACGAAATCTGACTGAATTTGGACGCTGGGGGATCCTGTCTCTATGAATCCTCAGACTGAATGGGGGGCCGAGATCATGTCTCCATCTGCCATATATTCCTGTCTCCACATGCCTAGTGCTGGGATTAAATACTACCACCTGGCTCTGTTTCTCTTTTAGATTGGTTCAATCTCATGTAGACCAAGGTGACCTTGAACTCCTAATCTTCATGCTTCCTTCTCCCAAGTGCTGGGATTAAAAGTGTGTGCCTCCACGGCTTGGCCTCTATGGTTAACTAGTGGCTAGCTCCAACCTCTGAACTCCAGGCAAGCTTTGTCCCAACACAAACAAAATATACAAATCATGCCCAAAATCTAAACATATAGGAGGTAGAGGAAGGAGAATCAGAAGTTCAACAGCCTAAACTATAAATTGAGATCATGTCTCAAAATAAAACCAAAATTACAACTTGGGCCAAAGCCATGTGAGATCAACATTAAAACAAGGAAAAATCAGGCCTATTGGCACAAGCCCCTTATCCCATCTTCTCTGGAGACTGGGGCAGCAGGATTACAAGAACACATGATAAAGCCTGCTAGAAACCCACTTCTTTTGCAGATAATTAAAAATAGAACTTTAAGCCGGGAGGATTTTAATCTCAAAGACAGGAGGATTTCTGTGATTTCAAGGCCAGCCTGATCTACTGAGTGAGTTCCAGGATAGGCAGGGCTACACAAGAAACTCTGCCTCAAAAAAATTAAATTAAATTAATAGCTTGATTGATTGATTAAATAAATAAAATTGAATGTTTTTGAAAAAGGAATTTATGCCAGGCATGATGGTATACACCTTTCATCCCTAACTTTAGAGGCAGAGGCAAATGGCTCTGGTGAGTTAGAGGATAGCCTGGTCTACATAAGGAGTGTTAAGATAGTCGGGGCCATGAAGGTATGAGGGAGGAAGATTTATTAGGATAGCTTAAAGGCTGAGGTCCAGTGAATCCACCAATGGCTGTCTATCAACTGAAGGTCTAAGAGTCAGTAGATGTTTATTCCATGAGGTTGAATGTCTCAGGTATCCTTGAGTATATGCTGTAATGCCAAAAGAGTAGCTCTAATGCCAGTGAAGAAATGAACTTGCTACCAAGAGCAAGAACAAGCTGGCAAAGAGAGAGGAAACTACTTCTTCCATGTCCTTTATTCAGACAGCCAGCAGAAGGTATGTCCCAGATGAAAGGTGGATCTTCCCAACTCAAAAGATCTGAATTACAGGTGAATCATCTCTCCTTAAATATCTGGATTAGAAGTGGATCTTCTCCAGACATAAATCCAAACAACTATGGACACCTGGTTTTCAGAAAGCCGGAAATACACAAAGGAAGAAAGAGAGCCTCTTCAACAAATGGTGCTGGTCTAACTGGATATCTGCATGTAAAGAATGCAAATAGATCCACTGTTATCACCCTGCACAAAACTCAAGTCCAAGTGGATCAAAGTCCTCAACATTATACCAGACACACTGAACCTGAGTGAAGAAAAGTAGGGAATAGCCTTGAACACAATGGCAAAGGAGACAACTTCCTAAACAGAACACCAATAGAACAGGCACCCAGATCAACAATTAATGGGAGCTCATGGAACTGAAATGTTTCTGTAAGGCAAACTACAACATAGGGAAAGATTTTCTCCAACTACATATCCAACAGAGGGCTAATATCCAGAATACATAAAGAACTCATGAAACTAGACATCAACAAACCAAATAATCCAATTCAAAATGGGGTACAGAACTAAACAGAGAGTTCTCAATAGAGGAATCCCAAATGGATGAGAAACAGTAAAGAAATGTTCATTGCTAATTGGGAAATGTTATCATTTTTACTATTTTCTACAGAGAAAATATTTTCCAGTTTAAATAACTCTGGACTTTTAAATTATAACCTGTTTTTATGTTCAAGCTATCTGTGCATTATTTCTCCTGCAGTTGTATATAAAATGTTTTCACATTCAAAGAAAAGTTTAAAGTTCAGCAGGCTTGACATATGATTTGTATACAATGAAACATTTGTTTTTGGGGTACAATTTCACACATTTAACTTTGAATGGTTTAAAAATGTGGGTTGTGACTCCTTTGGTGGTCAAATGACCCTTCCACAAGGGTCACATATCAGATATCCTGCATATCAAATATTTACATTATGATTCATAACAGTAGCAAAATTACAGTTATGAACAGAAACAAAAATGTGTTGTGGTTAAGGCTCACCACAACCTGAGGAAATGTATTAAAGGGTGGCAACATTAGAAAAGTTGAGATCCACTGGTTTAAAGAAAGACAAACACACATTTAACTAGCTACACAGTTAAAATGGAGACTATTTTTTCCCTTTGGTGGTTTGAAATGGCCCCCGTGGGATCATATATTTGAATGCTTGGTTTCGAGTTGGTAGAACTGTTTAAGAACTAGGAAGTGTGACTTTATTGAAGGAGGCTTGTCACTACAGGTGGGCTTTGAGGCTTGAAAAGCCCATGCTCTTCCCAGTTAGTTCTCTCTGTGAGTTTGAGGCCCGCCTGGGCTGCAGAGTGAGTTCTAGGGAAGGTGCTAAGATACACAGAGAAACCCTGTTTCAAAAAACCAAAAAACAAACAAACAAAAAGAATATGTTTAATTAAAAAAAATAAAGAAATAAATGTTCATAAAAGGCAAATGCAAATCAAAACTACTTTGAGACTGCATCTTAGCAAATCATAATGACTAAAATAAGTAGCACAAGGGACAGCTCATCATGGCAAAAATGTGGAGCAAGGGGGACACTCCTCCATTGTTGTTGGGAGTGCAAACTTATACAACCACTTTAGAAATCCATATGATGATTTCTCAAGAAATCGGAAATCAATCCCCCTGAAGACCCAAGCATACAACTCTTAATCATATACCCAAAAATCGCTTCATTCGACCACAAGGATACATGCTCAACTATGTTCAGAGTGACTTAACAGGTAATAGTCAGAAACTGGAAATAACATAGATGTCATTCAACCAAAGGATGGATAAAGAAAATGTGATATATTTATACATTGGAGTTAGAAAATTAGCTATTAGGAAAAGGTGACATCAGCTGGATATGGTGGCACACATCTTTAGTCCCAGCACTCAGGAGGCAGAGGCACATGGATCTCTTTGATTTCAAAGCCAGCCTGGTCTACAGAGTGAGTTCTAGGATAGCCAATGCGACACAAATGCCTTCTCAAAAACCCAAACCAATTCAAGCAAAAAGAAAAGAAAAAAGAGGGAAGAAATAAAGAAAATATGACATCATGAAAATTTTAGGACATGATGACATTTTCAGGCAAATAGATGGAACTACTAAACAATCATCCTGAGCAAGACAACCCAGACCCAGAATGACAAATGTGATATGGACTCACTTATACTGTGTAGTTTCTGTTAAGGAAAGGATTATCACACTATAATCCACACACCCAGAGTGTTAAATATCTAGGCTCTGTGGGTGAGATTGGGGAGGGAACACATGAATCTCCCTGGGAAGGGGAAATAGACTTTTTGGTTTACCTTCAGCTGGTGGGGATGAGAACAGGGGGAATCAGAAGGGAAGATAGGGAGGGAAGGAGGAAGAGAGAATATGGGAAAGAGGACTGGAATATGAAGGGGCATCATTTAGGGGGCAATGTGGAAACCTAGAGCAGTGAGATCTTCCTAAAACCTGTGAGGGTGACCCTATGGAGGACTAGTAGTAATGGAGGATATGGAGCCCAAACCTGCCATCTTCTGTAAACTAGCAAGGCTCCCAGTGGTAGAACTAGGAACCAATCAAGCCACAAAACCTTCAACCTACACTTGTCCTACCTCCAAGACATGCTGGGGCAATGGTGGCTCAGAGAACATGGGAATGACCAACCAATGGCTGGTCTAACTTGAGGCCAGAGCCACAAGAGGGAGCCCATGCCCAGCACTGCCTGGATGGCCAGGAATGGGAAGCAGCAGGGCTCAGAGATCTTGGATTGGGGTCTAACCCAATCATCATCAGAGAGGCTCAATTCCTCAGGCATATGATGGGAGTAGATACAGAGACCTACATCCAAACATTAGGCAGAGCTCAAGGAAACCCTCAGAAAAGGAGGAGGAAGGGTTGTAGAGTCAGAGTTGTTGAGCACATCAGAAGAACATAGTCCACAAAAATCAGTTAAGCAGGACTGGCAAGCTTACAGAGGCTGATGTGGCAATCATGGAGACTTTATAGGTCTGTGCTAGGCCCTCTGCATACATGCTGTGGTTGTTTCACTTGGGGCTTTTGTGGAACTCTTAACAGTGGGAGTGGGAGTGTCTCTGACTTTTTTTCCTTCTCTGGGGACCCTTTTCCTACTACTGTGTTGCCTTATCAGACTTGATGATGAGAGTTTCTGCCTAGTCTTATCACAACTGTTATGCCATGTTCAGTGATATCACTGGAAGAACCGCTCTTTTCTGATGGGAAATAGAGGAACAGTTGATCTGAGGGGGGTTGGCAGGGATGGAGGGATGAAGGGAGAGGAGGCTATGGTCTGGATATATTATATGAAAGAACAATAAACAAAACGATAAAAGAAAAGAAAGAAGTGGGTTTTCCCACTTCAAATGTTTCAAGGAAAAAAAAAATCTCTCAGCCTGTCAGTTGGTAGCATATGGCTTTAATCCCAACACTCAGGGGGCAGAGGTGGTGGGAGCATCTCTGTGACTTCAAGGTCTGCCTGGTCTACAAAACTAGATTCAGGGCTACCCAAAGAAATCCTATGTTGAAAAAAGATGAAAGAAAGAAAGTTATACCCAACCATTTGAGTTTTAGTTAACTCCAGATGTATATACTTAAGTCAACAACCAAGAATAGCCATCACATCCTTTCTCAAAAAAATAAATACATACATACATACATACATAATACATATGTAAGTAAGTAAGTAAGTAAATAAATAAATAGCTGATGTATCTTGCATGGGTAAACAATGCCAGCAGTAAAAACACAAATTATTGAAGATCTCAGATCAGACATGGAGTAGCTTCCCAAAGTATTGGTCAGGGAGGTCCCCAAAACAACATAGGTTATTGCCACTGCCCTTGGGTGTCCCTCATAACTATACAGTAAATAACAGGGCACAGACTGATCTCCAAACCTCCAGAGTAAAATGACTATAGCAAGCCAAGTGTCCATCATAACTAGATATTATGAAAATCTTCTGACATTTATTACAGAAGACAACACAACATTGGTTACAGGACAGATTGAAATCAGTCAGGGTCTGGGTCAGCCTGATGCAAAAGACATCAGTGTTATTACCCATCTGTAAATCACGAATACTGCAATCCTGCCTGGGAAGATGTACATGCTGGGCCAACATCGGCATGACCTTTATGGGGGAATTGTCCCCATTGTGATTGGACTTGAGGCCTGCTCCAGAGCAAATGTATGCTGGATACTGTACAGCCGGTCAAAAGCCCATAGTATGGAGGTCACAGGCAGGGTAGTTACTGTTTCAGTAAATGGTCCTTTGGTGAAATGGCATATTTTTTAAAGATTCATTTATTCATGGGTGTGGGTGCCTACTGAGGACAAAAGGGACATCAGATCTCCTGGAAGTGTAGCTATATGCAGCTGTGAACCACCTAATGTGGGTTGCTGAGAACCAAACATGGGTCCCTCTATAAGAAATGACTATGCTCTAAACACTGAAAAATTCCCTCAGCCCCTAAACCAGAGTTTTCAAGCTGTGGGTCTTGCCACCTTGGGGAGGGTTGGAGGACTCTTTCCATGGGAGTTTGCCTAAGACCATAGGAAACCACTGATATTCACATTACAATTCGTATTGGTAGCATAATTACAGTTACGAAGTAGCAACAAAAATAATTTTACGGGGTTGGGGATTTAGCTCAGTGGTAGAGGACTTGCCTAACAAGAGCAAGACCCTGGTTTTGGTCGTCAGCTCTGAAAACAAACAAAAAAAAATTATGATTGGAGATCACCAAAACATGAGGAACTGTTTTAAGGGTCACAGCCTTAGGAATATTGAGAACTACTGGCCTAAACAATTTTTTTTTTTTTTGGTTTTTTTGAGACAGGGTTACTCTGTAGCTTTGGAGCCTGACCTGGACTAGCTCTGTAGACCAGGCTGGCTTTGAACACACAGAGATCTACCTGCCTCTGCCTCCCAAGTGCTGGGATTACAGGAGTGGGCCACCACAGCCAGGCTCCTAATCATTTTTATATCCACAGATTACTGCTGCTCTCAACCTTGATCAGAGAACCTTCTCTTTGCAATGGGTACACTTAATATGAGACCCAACTGATCCAGCTGCTTATCCCTACGCGGCATAGCTGTATCAAGAACATCACAGGAGATACTAAAGGAATGTCAGAGCCGGGTGGAAACCATGCTGTGAAATGCAGTCTCATGGCTGTCACACTTATGAGCAGTGACACAAGATCAACCCAGTGAGAATTCCATATACATAGGTGTAGTAGGAATCTTAAAAGTTCTTATTAATAAAACTCAAACCCGAGGGCAGTTATTGGGGTGATTGCTGGAAGATCAGAGACACAGAACAAGCCACAGTTTTCTCACCTCACCAGTTCCTCAGCTCGTCTTGTTTCCTCAGGCTGGAAGCTTCTGAATCCTCATCCCAATGGCTCTCAGCTGAACTGTGCTTGAAAGCCTGAATGCTTACCAGCCAAATGCTTTACTCACTACATGCTTTTTTCTCTTAGTTCCTGGCCCTCACACCTTATATATCTTTCTCTTTCTGCCCCCACTCCCTGGGGTTAAAGGTTACGTTTCTGGGATTAAAGGCTTGGTTCACCATGCTTAGCTGTTTCTAAAGTGGCCTTGAACTCAGAGATCCGGCTAGCTCTGCCTCCCAAGTGCTGTACCACCGCCCAACTTCTGTTATGGTTTACTTTTCCCATTTTCTAGCCACTATTTCTGGCTCTGTTCTAGTGGCTGTCTGTTCTCTGACCCCAGATATGTTTATTTTGGGGAACACACAATATTTCAGGGAACACAATACCCACCACACATAGAGGGGCATGTAAGTGCCACCCATAGCTGAGGAACTACTGGTATGATACTTGCAGGAGAAAGGAGACTCATTTTCTTGGAAATCTGGTTGCCCATGAGCAAACGGATGTCCCCACACAACAGCTCATGTAGGTCACACTAATTGAACTCATAGTTTGTGCATAAGTGTTTTCTCTGCACAAAATGTGTGCTGCTCACATGTGCCTGGAAATCATGGAGTTTGGAAGATGACATGAAATCCCATCCCGTGCAACTGGAGTCCATTGATTGTGAAAGGTGTTGAGGGCTGAACCTGGGTACTCTGCATGAACAACAAGTGCTCTAAACCTCTGAGCTGTCTCTCCATCCAGGGCTATGTTCTTTTTAAGGGCATGGAGTTAAGAAAAGCATGGAAGATGTGTTGGGGAAAGCTCCAGGAAAGTCGGGAGGAATGGATGAGAGTGATGATCAAAGGATGTTACATACATGCATGGAAATCTCAAGGGACTATTTAAAAATACATATTTATATATCATTTTGTACACACACACACACACACACACACACACACATATAATATATATACATGTGTGTGTGTATATATATATAAAACATATGAGAATTTTTTTAAAGCATTTGTGGGCCAGGGAGATGTCCGTGAATGCCTAGGTGGGAGTGGGAATATCTCTGACTTTTTTTCCTTCTCTGGGGACCCTTTTCCTACTACTGTGTTGCCTTATCAGACTTGACAATGAGAGTTTATGCCTAGTCTTATTTCATCTGTTATGCCATGTTCAGTGATATCACTGGAAGAACTGCTCTTTTCTGATGGGAAATAGGGAACAGTTGATCTGAGGGGGGTTGGCAGGGATGGAGGGATGAAGGGAGACGAGGCTATGGTCTGGATATTTGTAAGAGAACAATAAACAAAAAGATAAAAGAAAAGAAAGAAGTGGGTTTTCCCACTTCAAATGATTTAAGAAAAAAAATCTCTCAGCCTGTCAGTGGTAGCATATGGCTTTAATCCCAACACTCAGGGCAGAGGTGGTGGGGCATCTCTGTGACTTCAAGGTCTGCCTGGTCTACAAAACTAGATTCAGGGCTACCCAAAGAAATCCTATGTTGAAAAAAAGATGAAAGAAAGAAAGTTATCCAACATTTGAGTTTTAGTTAACTCCAGATGTATATACTTAAGTCAACAACCAAGAATAGCATCACATCCTTTCTCAAATAAATAAT